>NC_069499.1:258535729-258835729 GCF_027579735.1 Bombina bombina | reverse complement strand
TTCCACTGGTATCATGAAGTGCGGGACAGATACATTCCTTTAGAAGCTTGTATTTTTCACTCAGCTTCTTCTACTGGCTAATAGCTGTGTTTTTCAAGAGTATGTTCAATTTCATCAGACTTCTACTTGGTTTGACCCATAGTAGCTTATGGCCTCATCCACCAATTTCCACTACCTCATTTCAGTTCCGGGATATATATATATATATATATATATATATACACATCTCCTAATACACACTGTTTCTTGATTATTTGCAGCTATTTGCAGCTATAGTTCACTGTAAACATTTAGGGCAATATTTAATGCTCCTTCTTGAGAGTTAATTCCGCTAGAAGTAAGATTTTTGCATGTTTACTTTCAACTTGTAATCTACCCTCAAGCAGGAGCATTAAATACCACTCCACTTGTAATCAGGCCCTGTATGTCTATATCTGTGTATACATGTTTTTATATGTGTAACTATGTATCAGGTAGATTACAAGTTATGGGTGCAACGGGGTGCGAAACGAATGCAACAAAAGTTGCATTATTTCACCCTCCATAGCGCTGCCATTACAAGTTTTCAAACAGCCGGCTTGTGCATATGATATGGTTGCGTTGAGCTCCATACCGCACAAAATACCTGGTCTGTTTTTACGTGCTCATGCGCTATTTCCTCATAGATGGGGAGAGCGTGTTAGAAAAAAAACTAACACCTGCAATTGCAGAATAAAAAGCTCTGTAACGCAGCCCCATTGATGTCTATGGGGGAAAAAAAAGTTACGTTTAAACCTAACACCCTAACATAAACCCCACGTCTAAACACCCCTAATTCGCCACCCCTAACATCGCCGACACCTAAATAAACTTATTAACCTCTAATCTGCCACTCCCAACATCTCTGCCACCAAAATAAATCTATTAACCCCTAATCTGCCGCTCCCGGTATTGCCGCCACTATACTAAAGTTATTAACCCCTATTCCCCTGCACCCCAACATCGCCGCCACTAAATAAAGCTATTAACCCCTAAACCTCTGGCCTCCCACATCACTACCACTAAATAAACCTATTAAACCCTAAACTGCCAGCCCCCCACATCGCAACAACCTAAATTAAACTATTAACCCCTAAGCCTAACCCTAACACCCCCTAACTTTAACATAATTAAAATAGAGCTAAATTAAAGTTACAATTATTAACTAAATAATGCCTATTTAAAACTAAATACAAACGTACCTGTGAAATAAAACCTAAGATAGCTACAATATAACTAATAGTTATATTGTAGCTAGATTAGGTTTTATTTTTATTTATTTTAACTAGGTAGACTAGTTAGTAAATAGTTATTAACTATTTACTAACAACCTAGGTAAAATAAATACAAAATTTACCTGTGAAATAAAACCTAAGATGCCTTATACTAAAACCTAACATTACAAAAAAAAACACTAAAATTACAAAAAATTAAAAAAACTACCATTACAAAAAATAACAAATGAAATTATCCAAAACAATAAAAATGATTCCTATTCTAATACCCTTTAACAAAAAAAATAAAAAAATAAAACACCTCAAAATAAAAAACCCTAATCTATAATAAACTACCAAGGGCCATTAAAAGGGTCTTTTGTAGGGCATTGCCCTAAAGAAATCAGCTCTTTTTCGACAAATGAAAAACAAACACCCCCTAACGGTATACAAACCCCACCTCCCAAACTGTCAGAGCAATGGATTGTAACTGGAGATTATGGATCTCAACTGCAGAGAGGGAAAGAGTAGAGGAATTGAGTAGAGGTTATTTACCCCTGATTACTGGTTACAGGAGAGAGTAGGTCATGCGAGTAATAGCAAAGAGTCAATTGTATATGAGCGTCTGTTCAAGTTGCAAGTTTAGAGAACATGTGGCTGATCAACTCCGAGTTGAGAGTGTTTTAGGAGCGCTCTGGTATTATTTACTGCTCAGGCAGGAATGGAGACAGAGCCTGTGAGGGGAGACGAGCCAGCGCTGCAGATAGCTGACAGCCTCAGAGGGGTGTGTGACGACTGTCCAATAGCGTGCAAGATCACGCTGACAGGCAGACGCTGTGTGAGAGGCTTCACAGCGCGGCTGCAGTGCGGAAGGCTGGTCGGTGAGTAAGTGTAAGGAATGCCAGGTAGCTGGAAAGAGCGAGTTTGTTCAGAGGTGCAAAGGAAGTTCAGAGGAACATAAACTCACTGTGTTTGATGGAGGGAGTTGTCTGCGAGAGACTTTGGTTTACCGGCAATGAAAGGCAGTAGTCCTGGTTAACAGTACAAACAAATTGGAATATAAGTCCTTAGGTCCGTTAAATGTGTACGGTATAGTAGGTTGAAAATACCCAAAAGTATATTACTTGTAATCCAACGATTAGGTAGAGGATAATCACTTAGCCAGGAGGTTTAGAACATGCAGCTAGTCGCAACTTTGCATGCTGAAAACTAACATTAATTGGCACCTGGAAGGGGGAGGTGTAGGTTTAAGTAAGGACTGCTTAAAGGTGTACACACATGCACAAAGAACATGACAGATCCCCCCCTCAAGGAAGCTGCACCGCAGCAGAGGGTCCGGGTTTGTCTGGATTTTTATGGTGGTAACGAGTAATCAGACGAGAGGCATTGAGATTGGTGGAAGATTCCCAAGAATCCTCTTCAGAGGAGTAGCCCTTCCACCTAACCAGATACTGCAACTGCCCATGATGATGTCTGGAGTCGAGAATTGAAGATATTTCATAGACGTCCTCCACCAGAACCACAGGAGGCTGAGGTTGATTCGAAGATTGTAGTCTGGTTGGAACATAGGGTTTTATCAACGCCACATGAAAAGTGGGGTGAACCGGGATCTCTGGAGGGTGAGCTAAGGTTACAGCGTTTTCATTGACGACATTAGTAATCCTGTAGGGACCAATGTACATTTGTGAAAATTTCCGTGAGGGAGTTTTTAGTTTCAGATGTTTGGTCGACAGCCAAACCATATCCCCTGTCCGGTAGAGTGGTGGCTTGCTTCTTTTGTAGTCATAGTATCTTTTCTGGTTTTGCTGAGCCAAATGTATATTGTCTTTAAGAAATTTGAAGATGTCTGATAAAGAATTTGCTGTATCGTCGACATGAGGTGAGGAGGTGTTCAGATGTGGGAATAGATGGAATGGTGGATGGTAGCCATAGTTCGCATAGAAGGGTGAACATTTAGTAGATCCATTTAAGGAGTTATTGTAGGCGAATTCCGCCATAGGAATGTTGTTCTCCCATTCTTCCTGTTGGTGGGAACAGTAACATTGAATGTACTGTTCAATCCACTTATTTACACGCTCTGTCTGACCATTAGTTTGCGGGTGGTATGCTGTACTATAGCGATGGTTGATTTTAAGCACAGCACATAGTTGTTTCCAAAACTTGGATGTGAATTGCGAGCCCCTGTCGGATACAATGATGGATGGTAGACCATGAAGTCGGACGATATGTTTCAGGAACAGGGATGCAGTTTCTGAGGCTGTGGGCAGCTTTTTGTAGGGAATGAAATGAGCCATTTTCGTCAACAAATCAACGACAACTAAAATGGTGTTGGCTTGATTAGATAATGGTAATTCAACAATAAAGTCCATACCAACGGTATGCCAAGGTCTTTCTGGAATGGGCAGCGGTTTGAGGTAGCCTGATGGTTTGGTCTTTTGTGACTTAGAAACAGTACAGGCATGGCATGACTTGATGTAGTTATGTACTGAATGTCTGAGGTTAGGCCACCAAAAATTTCTACCAATGAGGTCACTGGTTCTGTGGATGCCTGGGTGTCCTGATAGAGGAGTATCATGATGGTCATGCAAGACCTCTTCTCTAAGGTTGGGAGGGATGTATATTTTACCCTTAACATGAGAAATTCCCCTGGTGTCGGTTTGTTGTATGTCCTTGGGGACCGTTGTATCAACCTGTTGTTGTGAGCGTAGGGTACGAATGAAGTCTTTCGTGAGACCGAGGAACTGTTGAGGTGGAAGGATGGTTTGTAGTTGTGTTTCAAGGTCCTGCCGAAGTAAATGTCTAGAGAGAGAGTCAGCCTTGCCATTCCGGGAGCCAGGCCGATAAGTAATGAGGAAGTTGAATCTGGTGAAGAACAAACTCCAACGAGCTTGTCTGGCAGAGAGGGTTTTACTGGACTGTAGATATTCTAAATTCTTGTGGTCGGTATAAATCAATATTGGGTAGATTGTACCTTCCAAGAGATGCCTCCAATGTTCAAGAGCTGACTTAATCACAAGAAGTTCTTTTTCTCCAACAGCATAATTTTGTTCGGCTGAGGTCATAAGTCTGGAAAAAAATGCTACTGGATGGATAGGTTCTGATGGACTTTTACGCTGTGAGAGAATTGCACCAAGAGCGTACTCAGAGGCATCAACCTCTAGGATGTACTGCAGATTTGCATCTGGGAATCGGAGAATGGGAGTAGTAGTGAAGCATTTCTTGAGGAAGTTGAAAGCATGTTCGGTTTCAGGTGTCCAAAGGAAACGGGTTTGAGTACCTGTGAGTCTACAGAGAGGTTTCGCAATCATTGAGAATCCTTTAATGAACTTGCGATAAAAATTCGCGAAGCCTAGGAAACGCTGAACCTGTTTCCTGTTGGTAGGGGTAGGCCATTTAAGAATGGTGTCGATTTTTCCATCTTCCATTTTAACACCAGAAGAAGTTATTTTGTAGCCCAAAAAGGTGATTTCTTCAGTGTGGAAGGAGCACTTCTCAAGTTTGGCGTACAAGTGGTGTGTTCTTAATCGACTTAATACCCAACGGACATGTTTCTTATGGTCCTCCATGTTTTGGGAGTATATTAGGATGTCGTCTAAGTATATTACCAAGCAAACGTCCAGTAGATCTCTGAATATATCATTGATAAAAAACTGGAAGGTTGCTGGGGCGTTGCACAGCCCAAACGGCATAACAAGATATTCATAGAGTCCGTAGCGAGTCCGAAAGGCGGTGAGCCACTCGTCCCCCTCCCTGATCCTAATCAGATTGTATGCGCCTCTTAAATCCAGCTTGGTGTAAACAGTAGCTTTACTGAGGCGTTCCACTAATTCTGGGATCAGTGGTAGAGGGTACCTGTTCTTTTTGGTTCTTCTGTTTAACTCACGATAGTCTATGATGGGCCTCAACGTTTTATCTTTATTCTTGACGAAAAAGATCCCGGCTCCTGCTGGGGAGGTGGATGGTCTGATGAAACCTTTCTTAAGGTTCTCCTCTAAGTACGCCTTGAGATGAGCTAATTCAGGTTGAGAGAGCGGATATATACGTCCGTAGGGTATGCTGGAACCAGGCAACAACTCAATAGGGCAATCATATATGCGATGAGGAGGAAGAGTCTCTGCTTGCTTTTTGTCGAATACATCCGAGAAATCTTGATACTCTTGTGGTATTGTTGCTGGGGAGACTTGTAGTACCTGTTGATGGGGATAGCAAGAAGTCTTGCAGTATGTTGAATCAAGTTCCACTTGTAAGGACTGCCAAGAGATCGTAGGCTGATGTTGTTGTAGCCAGGATAAGCCCAATACAATGGGGTATAAAGGAGAAGGAAGGACATCGAAGGACAAGTACTCTACGTGCCCGTTACCTGTAGTAACCTTAAGTGGGATGGTGTGGTGTGTGATAGGGCCAGAACTAACATAGGTTCCATCAATGACACGAATGGAGACAGGTATTGCTTTGACACACAGGGGTATTTTATTTTTATTTACAAGGGAGAGATCAATGAAATTAGAGAATGCTCCGGAGTCAATGATTGCTTCCGCTCTGAACAGCTGGAGGTCCCACTGTAGGAATAGAGATAAGGTACAGTAAGCCACATCAACCACTTTATTTGTCAAACAATGAGTTATAGGTTTGCACTTACTTCTTTTTTGACATAGTAGAAGAGGACATTCCTTAACAGGATGATTGGGAGAAGCACAGTACATACAGAGATTCTTCTGCTGACGGCGATGTCTTTCATCCAATGTTAAGGGCCCCTTGGTGAACCCAAGCTCCATGGGTACAGATGTATCCTTTGTGCTAGACAACCCAGGTGTAAACCTTTGGGATGTGTCAGATTGTTGTCTTTCTGACCTCCGTTCTCTGATTCTCCGGTCAATCTGAACAGACAAAGTCATAAGAGCCTCCAGGGTCCTAGGGAGATCGGTGCGGGCAAGTTCGTCCTTTAGAGCATCGGACAATCCCAGTCGGTACTGGTTGCGCAGGGCTACCTCACTCCATTCTGAATCCTTGATGTAAAGTTTGAATTCAGATAGATATTCCTCTACTGGGCGGCGGCCCTGTCGTAATGAGCGCATTTTGATCTCAGCTGTCAGTTGTTTCTCTGTGTCTTCATATAATAAACTCATTTGAGTGAAGAAATCAGATAACGAAGTGAGGATAGGGTCATTATTTTCGAAGAGGTTGTCAGCCCATACCCTAGGCTCACCAGATAGGAAGGAGATGACAGTCATCACCTTAAGTCTCTCTGTATGGTATGTCTTGGGCCTCATCTGAAATAGGAGGTAGCAGGCATTTCTGAATTGTCTGAACAATTTCCTGTCGCCAGAGAATCTCTCAGGCAGACACACCTGTGGTTCTGGTGTGTTGTCTCTAACAGCTGCCCTAAGACTGTCATTCTGCAATTGCAGCTCTCTAAGTGCTTGTGACAATTGGTCAACCCTTTGGGAGAGGTTGTATACCACATTTGGGAGGTCTGCTGGATCGATGTATATTCTTTTATTAGGCCAATTAATATGTCAGCGCAATGGATTGTAACTGGAGATTATGGATCTCAACTGCAGAGAGGGAAAGAGTAGAGGAATTGAGTAGAGGTTATTTACCCCTGTTTACTGGTTACAGGAGAGAGTAGGTCATGCGAGTAATAGCAAAGAGTCAATTGTATATGAGCATCTGTTCAAGTGGGACCACTCTCCTGAGTTCAAGTTGCAAGTTTAGAGAACATGTGGCTGATCAACTCCGAGTTGAGAGTGTTTTAGGAGCGCTCTGGTATTATTTACTGCTCAGGCAGGAATGGAGACAGAGCCTGTGAGGGGAGACGAGCCAGCGCTGCAGATAGCTGACAGCCTCAGAGGGGTGTGTGACGACTGTCCAATAGCGTGCGAGATCACGCTGACAGGCAGACGCTGTGTGAGAGGCTTCACAGCGCGGCTGCAGTGCGGAAGGCTGGTCGGTGAGTAAGTGTAAGGAATGCCAGGTAGCTGGAAAGAGCGAGTTTGTTCAGAGGTGCAAAGGAAGTTCAGAGGAACATAAACTCACTGTGTTTGATGGAGGGAGTTGTCTGCAAGAGACTTTGGTTTACCGGCAATGAAAGGCAGTAGTCCTGGTTAACAGTACAAACAAATTGGAATATAAGTCCTTAGGTCCGTTAAATGTGTACGGTATAGTAGGTTGAAAATACCCAAAAGTATATTAGTTGTAATCCAACGATTAGGTAGAGGATAATCACTTAGCCAGGAGGTTTAGAACATGCAGCTAGTCGCAACTTTGCATGCTGAAAACTAACATTAATTGGCACCTGGAAGGGGGAGGTGTAGGTTTAAGTAAGGACTGCTTAAAGGTGTACACACATGCACAAAGAACATGACACAAACCCACAAAATAAAAATAAAGTAAAACCTAATTTACCCATTGCATTGTATGGGCATTGCCCTTAAAAGGGCATTCAGCTCTTTTGCTGCCCATAACAAATAAAAAATGTCTATTCTAAAAAGAAAAAATCACCCCAAAACGAAAAAAAAACAAAACACATTACACAAAATACAAACAAACGAATTATCCAAAATGATACAAATTATTCCTATTCTAATACCCATTTTAAAAAAAAAAACACCCCAAAATAAAAGAAACCTAATCGCCCTTAAAAGGGCCTTTTGTAGGGCATTGCCCTAATGATATCAGCTCTTTTTCTAAACAAAAATACAAAGACCCACTAACATTACAAATCCCAACCCACCCCAAACCCACAAAATAAAAAAACTATCTAAAAAATCTTAATCTACCCATTGCCCTGAAAAGGGCATTTGTATGGGCATTGCCTTTAAAAGGGCATTTAGCTCTTTTTCTTGCCCTTAAAAGGGCATTTAGCTCTTTTAAGAAATGCCCAACCCCTAATCTAAAAAAAAACCCACCCAAAAAACCTTAAATAACCTAACACTAAACCCTCTTTAGGTACTCACAGTTGCTGGGGTCCCGTTTGAAGGATCTTCATCCCAGCGGCTCCATCTTCATCCAGGTGGCGTCTTCTATCTTCATCCCGGCGGCGCAGAGCGGGTCCATCCTGAAGACATCCGGCGCAGAGCATCCTCTTCATACATACAAAAAGTGGAGGTGATAGAGTCACTTCCACAAAAGAATGCGGTTTTAGCACTCACTGTCTTAACCTCATATACGGCGTTTACTTCCAGAGTGTAAAACTTAACTTTTATTTATTTGACTAAAATAATTGGAGAAGGGGGAAAAAAGGGGGAAAAACATAAACGATTAAAAGCCTAGGATAAAGTAGTCTTGTATAGACTGTATTATATGCAATAATCTGTGTAAATAGGCCTTTGGGGTATGATAGCCCAGATAATTATATTACAGTATAATCTATACAGAAATCTATGCGGTACACCGGTTCAATTAAATAAGGCTTAGTTAATATAGTGTAGATTATTGTAGCAATACCCTGTATGGAGTTGCTTAAGCTCAGATTAGTAGTGCGGATGTCTTGTACAATAAGTAATCAGTTAAATACTGATACAATATGTTTATGTATACATATTGTTATCATCCATCCTCTGAGACTTTTATTTATTTTGGGTGATCTGTTACATATAGGGTAATCTACACATAAATTACTGGATTTCTATTGGTTGTCTTAATAGGAGGAACACTAATTGTTTTGGAATACAGGGCCGTAACAAGAGGAAGGATTTTTTAGAATCAGGCGGGGAAGAAGACAGACCAGAAGAGGGGGGAGGAAAAAACAAAAAGCCGGCCAGAGGGAGGACATTCCAACAATCGAACCACCAGAAGAATGGGAATCAATACAAGAGGACCCCCAGCCCGTTCTCCCAAATACGTCTGAATCACTAAGGGTTATCAATCTATCAGACATCCAACTTTCAGAAAGTCACATCTGTCTATTATCAAAGGGACTTTCATTCTGTCCATCACAAACAGTAGATAAATTCGAAGTCATAAAAGACATTCAACTATACATACGTAAACTGCTCCTAAAAAAATTCTTTACAGATAAAGAACCAGAATGGGGCTGGAATTCAGAGGAAATCCAAACAATTCAAGATTTACAAAGTCTATTGGATGAAAACGATCCAAGTATGAACAAAAAATGGAGAAATAAAATCCACAACAAATCTACCTTTGTACCACAAAATGTGAATGCCCCCCAATTGGACATATTCAATGAGATGGTCTGCAATGAAATCACTAGTTTGAATATACCTCCCAAGATCAATAATCTAACCTACAAAGAGAGACAAGCACTACAAGAGATGCAACATTGGGATGAAGTTGTCATTAGAAACTCAGATAAGGGTGGCAACATTGTAATTTGGCCCCTGACATTGTACCTAAAAGAAGTATATAAACAACTGAAAGATACAACCTGCTATGTGAAATTGTTCAATAACCCAACAGCTAACATCCACAAGAAATACAACAAGCTGATCACGGAAGCCGCATATGAAGGGGTTATCAATGAAAAAGAGAAAAAATATCTGAACGTAACAAAACCAAAGACTGCAACATTCTATCTAATACCGAAGATCCACAAGAATCAAGAAACTCCACCAGGAAGACCTATTGTGTCCGGTATAGGCTGCCTCACTGAAAGAGCAAGCGAATACATAGATTTTCGCTTAAGAGACTATGTTGCAGAGCTCCCCTCATACGTTCAAGACACCATGCAGGTGCTTCAGAGACTCAACAACATCTCTTTAAATAAATCAACATGGCTAGTAACAACGGACGTTGAGTCATTGTATACTTCAATTCAACATAAAGATGGTTTACAAGCAGTTCGTTACTTCTTAGAACAAAAATCTGAAGAGGGAAAACCGCATGATGATTTCATCCTTAACTTACTGGAATTTGTACTAACCAACAACACATTCATCTTTGACAACCAACACTATCTACAGGTTCGGGGCACTGCCATGGGCACTGCCTGTGCCCCGACCTATGCTAATCTCTTTTTAGGATGGTGGGAGGCAGAAGAAGTGTTCACTGATACAAACAACCTATATACAGACCTTATACCCATGTGGATAAGGTACATAGATGACATCTTCTTCATCTGGGAAGGAACCCAAGAAGAACTTTTGACATTCTTAAATATACTGAACAGGAACAACTTAAACATCAAACTTACGTATGAAGCGAGCCAAAATGAAATAAATTTCTTAGACCTCACCATTAAAAAAGATCCTGAAGGCAACATCCAAACAGATCTGTATAGAAAACATACAGCAACCAATAGCATCCTACACAGTACAAGTGCGCATGCACCAGGCACCATCCGAGGTCTACCAACGGGTGAATTTCTCAGAACCAGGAGAAACTGCTCGGAAGATACCACATTCCAAATACGAGCTAAACAAATGTCCTCCCGGCTAATAGAAAGGGGCTACAGCAAAAGGAAGATCAAACAGGCCAAATATAGAGCCCAGAGAACAAAAAGACAAGAACTATTACAAAAAAAGACCAAAACTAATGATAATAAACCTAGGTTGGTCCTTACATACAATTCACAAACTTCGCAAATAGTACAAATTATATCAAAACACTGGGATATCTTAATGACTGACCCCACACTGAAAAGATGTTTAGGAAACAAACCAGCTATAAGCTACAGACGAACCAAAAATCTAAAGGATCTACTAACGAGTAGTCACTTCCAACCGAAGAAAACAAAAACTGCATTTAATCCAGGATGTCACAAATGTGGAAACTGCAGCACGTGCAAATACATTAAGAAAACAACGAATATCACAGATCGTTTTGGCACAATACATAAAATCAGGAAATATATCAGCTGCCAGAGCGAAGGGATAATCTATGTACTTCAATGCACATGTGACAAATACTATGTCGGTATGACGACCAGAAAATTAAGAACCAGATTAATGGAACATCTAAGGAACATCAAGAATGCAAGAAAAGACAAACTGGATGGAAAATCTATCACCACTGTAGCAGCACATTTCCTGGAATATCACAACTCAAAACAAGAAGATTTGGCCTGTTGGGGCATAGAAAAAGTGAGCCTAGGGATAAGAGGAGGAGATCTTGAAACTGCTCTACTAAGAGCAGAGAGCAGGTGGATATACCAACTGAACTCAGTATATCCAATAGGCCTTAATGAACAAAATAATTATTTCACATTTTTATAAAATACGAAGAAAAAGACCAATTACTGATTTTGCTGCCCCAAAAAAACTATCTTAGGCAAACACATATTTTGCATCAAAACTCCAATTGAATTAACAATGGGGAAATAACTAGAAAAATCATACTAGGATGATGAGAAATCTTCATTTTTCTAAGACAAGCAATAATTACGTCCAGATGACAAGATACATCAATAAAAATTAATACACTACCAAGAAGTAGACTAAAATGAGAGTTATTATGGTAGTTGGATCAAATAAAGAACCATAGAAAATACCTTATGAGAAAATAATATAAAAAAAAAAAAAAAAAAAAATAAAAAAAAAAAATTTCCAAGCATAAAGACAACACACTGAAGCTTGTCACATTGTGCACTAAATCACCACTAACACCCACCGGTCAATTTTTCTATAAGGAACCCCCATTCAGGGAACACCTTGTAGACTAAATTACTATCACAACTAACACCTATTGGTTAATTCTTCTATAAGGAACCCCCATTCAGGGAATATCTTGTAGATTAAATTACTATCACATCTTTTCCATGCTACACACAGTATAGGAATTCCACTTTCCCTCTTCTTTAAACAAAAACGGGAACATAAAAATTCAGTTATCACTTTATATCACTGTATCATCCACTTACTACAGGAGATACACATTTACCACAACACGTCGAGATACGCAACACCTACCATCACGTATTAATAAACATCTTTTTATTGAACATTTTTACCTACCTCACTATTTACTTAGTTAGTATTTCTGACATTTTGTAGGTTTCCTTTGCTATCACAGTAGACCTAGGCTCTGCTTTTGAGATTTTTATTTGTCTTGGCACATCACACTGCTCACTGTTCACATTTAATCACGAAAACACCATGTCACCAATAGCACAAAAGATCAGCACATTTTTATTATTAACCATTTCACACAAAATCACTAGCCAAATGTTTTCATAGAACAAGGACAACTATGGGATAAAATTATATATGAATATAGAATAAAAGATATATATAAAAAGAACATAGCCAACTATGAACTCTCTTATTTTAACACAATTTCTCTTATTACTCACTTTTATTACATCGTAGGAAATACTTCCCTGATATAAATTTTTCAAAACATCGGAAGTAAGGACGAGATCATCATATATCAGAACAAGTGATTCCAAATTTAAAATCATTATTTGATTAGCCACTCAAGATCTCTTTACCTGAATATAAATTTCTAGCAAAAAAACTTTGTGGATTCATAAAAAATGTAAAAATCAATACAGATACGGTCATCTTAAGATTTGATTAAGGATTCCACCATACCAGTCGACCTTTAAATAGGTACCCACATCATTAGACTATAAGTACAGAAAGGGACATACGATCCGAGGACCCTATCACAGCTTAAGTTACATACAGCTCAAAACAAATAGACATATGTATTATCACATCGAAAAAATACATGTAATTGAAATTATGCAAGATACGATTAAACAAATTTGCCATGGATGGTACTATATCGGAATGAATTGTCACTTCTGTGTAAAGACATAATAACAAACTTACAGCAAATTGACTTTAATTAAATACATTCCACCTTAAGCCGATATACTAATATCCTCCTTAACAACATCCGGGACCCACAACCAGACAAAATGTGGACTTTGAGTGACAGGCGGATTTGCTGAATCAGAAAATTTCTAAGGCGGAACTTCCGGTCCATACCGGGTTTAAATTTCTCAGAGACGGGCGGCCCGCCGCCTTTGATAAAGCCCTATACGGGCGAAACGCGTTAGGTGTAGAGATAGAGCAATGTTAAGCTCTTTTTTTAAAAATTAGGATATAGTAGTCGGTTATGTTTATTGTGGCTCACCGGCATCAATAGGTTGTCAGCGTGGTACACCACTTAGGAAACTCCTGTGAGGGAGGCTCATTAACCAATACCGTTTATATCAGTAACCTAGATTCATAATCGCTTCAGAGCTGAACAGTAATAAGTTGACGACCAATGGTTACAATACGGCTAAAACTTGTATGAGATATGCACATGGGTAACTGGGCTAATTTAGACTACCAGTATAACCAGCAATTACACAGAGTACTGTCAACTCAGATAAATAATCAAGAGATTGACTTACAATAACAGACCAACAGAATAAACTACATGTTGGTAGCCTGATACCATTTTGTGTATGAGTAAACGATAGTTACAATAGAACCTATCATACTATAGAAGTGTACTAAAGGGCAAAGAGTAACAGGGTATCAAGTTACATGTAGCGAGCTCTCTGTAGACACACGATTGCTGTCTCAATAAATTTAAATGAACTACATTACGGTTCATTTGGGGAATAGAATTTCATATTTGAAATGTTAACAGTGATTGCACTAGAGTGATACTATCTACGCACAGGGAATTCGAATTCAGCAAAATACAACTTACTATAACAATTGCTTCAGTTGCTGCATAATATTGCAAGTAGTACCATTAAAACTTAATGAAATTCAAAAATCACAACTGATGCACAACATAATACCCAAGTATTTCACACTGTGTAGTGGTATTGTTACACCACAATATTCTGATTCAATCACATCAATAAACAACAACACCACTTAACAGTGTACTGGGATCTACACAGTAATAACAACGAAAACCCCTGCTGCACAAAAAAATAAAAATTACCTCTTATGCTTAAGACCATATTACTAGTTTGACGTGGAAATACAGAATAGCTAGGGCTTCTTCAATGCACACTTAGCGATTATGATACTGAATTGAATAAGGTATATGTAAACTTGAAAGAAAAATAGCTTGATTACACTACATTCTAGTTTATTCTTAATACAAAACCGTCATAGACCAGAGGGTCAAACGCAATTAGATAAGAGGTTGTGGGATATTATAATGCAATCAAACTAAGTTACTTGACTATAACCCTACGATAAGTAAACACAAAAGAGAGTGCAAGCAAAGACAGTAGCAGCCACAACACAGCCATTGTTAAGTGGCTTATACTGATACAACAATAAAGAACTGAAGGACAATACTGGCAACTATCTTATCTCAGATACCCTAGAAATATCCCTGTATTCCAAAACAATTAGTGTTCCTCCTATTAAGACAACCAATAGAAATCCAGTAATTTATGTGTAGATTACCCTATATGTAACAGATCACCCAAAATAAATAAAAGTCTCAGAGGATGGATGATAACAATATGTATACATAAACATATTGTATCAGTATTTAACTGATTACTTATTGTACAAAACATCCGCACTACTAATCTGAGCTTAAGCAACTCCATACAGGGTATTGCTACAATAATCTACACTATATTAACTAAGCCTTATTTAATTGAACCGGTGTACCGCATAGATTTCTGTATAGATTATACTGTAATATAATTATCTGGGCTATCATACCCCAAAGGCCTATTTACACAGATTATTGCATATAATACAGTCTATACAAGACTACTTTATCCTAGGCTTTTAATCGTTTATGTTTTTCCCCCTTTTTTCCCCCTTCTCCAATTATTTTAGTCAAATAAATAAAAGTTAAGTTTTACACTCTGGAAGTAAACGCCGTATATGAGGTTAAGACAGTGAGTGCTAAAACCGCATTCTTTTGTGGAAGTGACTCTATCACCTCCACTTTTTGTATGTATGCTATTGCTGTGCGGTAGCACCCCTCCCCCTAATAGTACAGATTGATTTCACATTAATGAAACACTATTGACCACTATAGAAATACTGGGGAGTGTGTCTGAGTGTAGTGCCATTGCTTAAACTCGTTTCCAATAGTCTTAGCTATCTGGGTTATCCAGAATTCTCGAGTAATAGAGCACACCGACCTCTACAAAAATAGTCACAAATATGGCATTTCCATGGGACCTAGACAGACAAAATAGACAGCAGAAAAGAGCAGCTGATCTAGAAGAAATCTTTGAGGATGGCAACATTTCTAAACCACAGAATACAGTAACCTCGTTAGATGGAGCCCTTAGAGAATTACATAAGACCATGTTTAAACAAGATAAAGTATGGTGGAATCGCCATTTCTTCGAGAAATACATCCAAAAGAAACTCATACCTAGAGGTCTAAGAATCCAGTTATTCCCGGCATACGAATTTAAAAATCAACAACTCAGTATAGAATGGGAGGAAGCACTCTCAGAGTGTTCTACCAAACTTATGAAGATACTCATGAAAAATGACCAATCAGAATATGACCTATTGGAAGCCAAAATAAAAGAACAGAATGAAATATTAAAACAATTTCAAGACAACTCAGAATTTGAAAAATCATACAAAACCTATCAGAAAGAATTGGACAGATATGAACTAGAACTAAAAAATACCAAACAAGGAAAACTAAACAGAGATATTAATGACTTTAGTAACAACAGAGTTTATAAGTGGCGCAATAGATCATTCTACAGACAGCCGAACAAAAACCCAAAGGTAACCATTGTGGAGAGTGACGTATCAGACACAGATGGAGAGGAAGGCAGCTCCGGTACAGCCACTCCCATCCCCAACAAAACATTAACAGTAGCCCCAAGATCATCCAGCCGTAACAAGAGGAAGGATTTTTTAGAATCAGGCGGGGAAGAAGACAGACCAGAAGAGGGGGGAGGAAAAAACAAAAAGCCGGCCAGAGGGAGGACATTCCAACAATCGAACCACCAGAAGAATGGGAATCAATACAAGAGGACCCCCAGCCCGTTCTCCCAAATACGTCTGAATCACTAAGGGTTATCAATCTATCAGACATCCAACTTTCAGAAAGTCACATCTGTCTATTATCAAAGGGACTTTCATTCTGTCCATCACAAACAGTAGATAAATTCGAAGTCATAAAAGACATTCAACTATACATACGTAAACTGCTCCTAAAAAAATTCTTTACAGATAAAGAACCAGAATGGGGCTGGAATTCAGAGGAAATCCAAACAATTCAAGATTTACAAAGTCTATTGGATGAAAACGATCCAAGTATGAACAAAAAATGGAGAAATAAAATCCACAACAAATCTACCTTTGTACCACAAAATGTGAATGCCCCCCAATTGGACATATTCAATGAGATGGTCTGCAATGAAATCACTAGTTTGAATATACCTCCCAAGATCAATAATCTAACCTACAAAGAGAGACAAGCACTACAAGAGATGCAACATTGGGATGAAGTTGTCATTAGAAACTCAGATAAGGGTGGCAACATTGTAATTTGGCCCCTGACATTGTACCTAAAAGAAGTATATAAACAACTGAAAGATACAACCTGCTATGTGAAATTGTTCAATAACCCAACAGCTAACATCCACAAGAAATACAACAAGCTGATCACGGAAGCCGCATATGAAGGGGTTATCAATGAAAAAGAGAAAAAATATCTGAACGTAACAAAACCAAAGACTGCAACATTCTATCTAATACCGAAGATCCACAAGAATCAAGAAACTCCACCAGGAAGACCTATTGTGTCCGGTATAGGCTGCCTCACTGAAAGAGCAAGCGAATACATAGATTTTCGCTTAAGAGACTATGTTGCAGAGCTCCCCTCATACGTTCAAGACACCATGCAGGTGCTTCAGAGACTCAACAACATCTCTTTAAATAAATCAACATGGCTAGTAACAACGGACGTTGAGTCATTGTATACTTCAATTCAACATAAAGATGGTTTACAAGCAGTTCGTTACTTCTTAGAACAAAAATCTGAAGAGGGAAAACCGCATGATGATTTCATCCTTAACTTACTGGAATTTGTACTAACCAACAACACATTCATCTTTGACAACCAACACTATCTACAGGTTCGGGGCACTGCCATGGGCACTGCCTGTGCCCCGACCTATGCTAATCTCTTTTTAGGATGGTGGGAGGCAGAAGAAGTGTTCACTGATACAAACAACCTATATACAGACCTTATACCCATGTGGATAAGGTACATAGATGACATCTTCTTCATCTGGGAAGGAACCCAAGAAGAACTTTTGACATTCTTAAATATACTGAACAGGAACAACTTAAACATCAAACTTACGTATGAAGCGAGCCAAAATGAAATAAATTTCTTAGACCTCACCATTAAAAAAGATCCTGAAGGCAACATCCAAACAGATCTGTATAGAAAACATACAGCAACCAATAGCATCCTACACAGTACAAGTGCGCATGCACCAGGCACCATCCGAGGTCTACCAACGGGTGAATTTCTCAGAACCAGGAGAAACTGCTCGGAAGATACCACATTCCAAATACGAGCTAAACAAATGTCCTCCCGGCTAATAGAAAGGGGCTACAGCAAAAGGAAGATCAAACAGGCCAAATATAGAGCCCAGAGAACAAAAAGACAAGAACTATTACAAAAAAAGACCAAAACTAATGATAATAAACCTAGGTTGGTCCTTACATACAATTCACAAACTTCGCAAATAGTACAAATTATATCAAAACACTGGGATATCTTAATGACTGACCCCACACTGAAAAGATGTTTAGGAAACAAACCAGCTATAAGCTACAGACGAACCAAAAATCTAAAGGATCTACTAACGAGTAGTCACTTCCAACCGAAGAAAACAAAAACTGCATTTAATCCAGGATGTCACAAATGTGGAAACTGCAGCACGTGCAAATACATTAAGAAAACAACGAATATCACAGATCGTTTTGGCACAATACATAAAATCAGGAAATATATCAGCTGCCAGAGCGAAGGGATAATCTATGTACTTCAATGCACATGTGACAAATACTATGTCGGTATGACGACCAGAAAATTAAGAACCAGATTAATGGAACATCTAAGGAACATCAAGAATGCAAGAAAAGACAAACTGGATGGAAAATCTATCACCACTGTAGCAGCACATTTCCTGGAATATCACAACTCAAAACAAGAAGATTTGGCCTGTTGGGGCATAGAAAAAGTGAGCCTAGGGATAAGAGGAGGAGATCTTGAAACTGCTCTACTAAGAGCAGAGAGCAGGTGGATATACCAACTGAACTCAGTATATCCAATAGGCCTTAATGAACAAAATAATTATTTCACATTTTTATAAAATACGAAGAAAAAGACCAATTACTGATTTTGCTGCCCCAAAAAAACTATCTTAGGCAAACACATATTTTGCATCAAAACTCCAATTGAATTAACAATGGGGAAATAACTAGAAAAATCATACTAGGATGATGAGAAATCTTCATTTTTCTAAGACAAGCAATAATTACGTCCAGATGACAAGATACATCAATAAAAATTAATACACTACCAAGAAGTAGACTAAAATGAGAGTTATTATGGTAGTTGGATCAAATAAAGAACCATAGAAAATACCTTATGAGAAAATAATATAAAAAAAAAAAAAAAAAAAAAAAATTTCCAAGCATAAAGACAACACACTGAAGCTTGTCACATTGTGCACTAAATCACCACTAACACCCACCGGTCAATTTTTCTATAAGGAACCCCCATTCAGGGAACACCTTGTAGACTAAATTACTATCACAACTAACACCTATTGGTTAATTCTTCTATAAGGAACCCCCATTCAGGGAATATCTTGTAGATTAAATTACTATCACATCTTTTCCATGCTACACACAGTATAGGAATTCCACTTTCCCTCTTCTTTAAACAAAAACGGGAACATAAAAATTCAGTTATCACTTTATATCACTGTATCATCCACTTACTACAGGAGATACACATTTACCACAACACGTCGAGATACGCAACATCTACCATCACGTATTAATAAACATCTTTTTATTGAACATTTTTACCTACCTCACTATTTACTTAGTTAGTATTTCTGACATTTTGTAGGTTTCCTTTGCTATCACAGTAGACCTAGGCTCTGCTTTTGAGATTTTTATTTGTCTTGGCACATCACACTGCTCACTGTTCACATTTAATCACGAAAACACCATGTCACCAATAGCACAAAAGATCAGCACATTTTTATTATTAACCATTTCACACAAAATCACTAGCCAAATGTTTTCATAGAACAAGGACAACTATGGGATAAAATTATATATGAATATAGAATAAAAGATATATATAAAAAGAACATAGCCAACTATGAACTCTCTTATTTTAACACAATTTCTCTTATTACTCACTTTTATTACATCGTAGGAAATACTTCCCTGATATAAATTTTTCAAAACATCGGAAGTAAGGACGAGATCATCATATATCAGAACAAGTGATTCCAAATTTAAAATCATTATTTGATTAGCCACTCAAGATCTCTTTACCTGAATATAAACTTCTAGCAAAAAAACTTTGTGGATTCATAAAAAATGTAAAAATCAATACAGATACGGTCATCTTAAGATTTGATTAAGGATTCCACCATACCAGTCGACCTTTAAATAGGTACCCACATCATTAGACTATAAGTACAGAAAGGGACATACGATCCGAGGACCCTATCACAGCTTAAGTTACATACAGCTCAAAACAAATAGACATATGTATTATCACATCGAAAAAATACATGTAATTGAAATTATGCAAGATACGATTAAACAAATTTGCCATGGATGGTACTATATCGGAATGAATTGTCACTTCTGTGTAAAGACATAATAACAAACTTACAGCAAATTGACTTTAATTAAATACATTCCACCTTAAGCCGATATACTAATATCCTCCTTAACAACATCCGGGACCCACAACCAGACAAAATGTGGACTTTGAGTGACAGGCGGATTTGCCGAATCAGAAAATTTCTAAGGCGGAACTTCCGGTCCATACCGGGTTTAAATTTCTCAGAGACGGGCGGCCCGCCGCCTTTGATAAAGCCCTATACGGGCGAAACGCGTTAGGTGTAGAGATAGAGCAATGTTAAGCTCTTTTTTTAAAAATTAGGATATAGTAGTCGGTTATGTTTATTGTGGCTCACCGGCATCAATAGGTTGTCAGCGTGGTACACCACTTAGGAAACTCCTGTGAGGGAGGCTCATTAACCAATACCGTTTA
This sequence comes from Bombina bombina, assembly GCF_027579735.1. Taxonomy (NCBI): domain Eukaryota; kingdom Metazoa; phylum Chordata; class Amphibia; order Anura; family Bombinatoridae; genus Bombina; species Bombina bombina. Next base: position 258,815,315 of record NC_069499.1, on the reverse strand, counting down.
TATCAGTAACCTAGATTCATAATCGCTTCAGAGCTGAACAGTAATAAGTTGACGACCAATGGTTACAATACGGCTAAAACTTGTATGAGATATGCACATGGGTAACTGGGCTAATTTAGACTACCAGTATAACCAGCAATTACACAGAGTACTGTCAACTCAGATAAATAATCAAGAGATTGACTTACAATAACAGACCAACAGAATAAACTACATGTTGGTAGCCTGATACCATTTTGTGTATGAGTAAACGATAGTTACAATAGAACCTATCATACTATAGAAGTGTACTAAAGGGCAAAGAGTAACAGGGTATCAAGTTACATGTAGCGAGCTCTCTGTAGACACACGATTGCTGTCTCAATAAATTTAAATGAACTACATTACGGTTCATTTGGGGAATAGAATTTCATATTTGAAATGTTAACAGTGATTGCACTAGAGTGATACTATCTACGCACAGGGAATTCGAATTCAGCAAAATACAACTTACTATAACAATTGCTTCAGTTGCTGCATAATATTGCAAGTAGTACCATTAAAACTTAATGAAATTCAAAAATCACAACTGATGCACAACATAATACCCAAGTATTTCACACTGTGTAGTGGTATTGTTACACCACAATATTCTGATTCAATCACATCAATAAACAACAACACCACTTAACAGTGTACTGGGATCTACACAGTAATAACAACGAAAACCCCTGCTGCACAAAAAAATAAAAATTACCTCTTATGCTTAAGACCATATTACTAGTTTGACGTGGAAATACAGAATAGCTAGGGCTTCTTCAATGCACACTTAGCGATTATGATACTGAATTGAATAAGGTATATGTAAACTTGAAAGAAAAATAGCTTGATTACACTACATTCTAGTTTATTCTTAATACAAAACCGTCATAGACCAGAGGGTCAAACGCAATTAGATAAGAGGTTGTGGGATATTATAATGCAATCAAACTAAGTTACTTGACTATAACCCTACGATAAGTAAACACAAAAGAGAGTGCAAGCAAAGACAGTAGCAGCCACAACACAGCCATTGTTAAGTGGCTTATACTGATACAACAATAAAGAACTGAAGGACAATACTGGCAACTATCTTATCTCAGATACCCTAGAAATATCCCTGTATTCCAAAACAATTAGTGTTCCTCCTATTAAGACAACCAATAGAAATCCAGTAATTTATGTGTAGATTACCCTATATGTAACAGATCACCCAAAATAAATAAAAGTCTCAGAGGATGGATGATAACAATATGTATACATAAACATATTGTATCAGTATTTAACTGATTACTTATTGTACAAGACATCCGCACTACTAATCTGAGCTTAAGCAACTCCATACAGGGTATTGCTACAATAATCTACACTATATTAACTAAGCCTTATTTAATTGAACCGGTGTACCGCATAGATTTCTGTATAGATTATACTGTAATATAATTATCTGGGCTATCATACCCCAAAGGCCTATTTACACAGATTATTGCATATAATACAGTCTATACAAGACTACTTTATCCTAGGCTTTTAATCGTTTATGTTTTTCCCCCTTTTTTCCCCCTTCTCCAATTATTTTAGTCAAATAAATAAAAGTTAAGTTTTACACTCTGGAAGTAAACGCCGTATATGAGGTTAAGACAGTGAGTGCTAAAACCGCATTCTTTTGTGGAAGTGACTCTATCACCTCCACTTTTTGTATGTATGCTATTGCTGTGCGGTAGCACCCCTCCCCCTAATAGTACAGATTGATTTAACATTAATGAAACACTATTGACCACTATAGAAATACTGGGGAGTGTGTCTGAGTGTAGTGCCATTGCTTAAACTCGTTTCCAATAGTCTTAGCTATCTGGGTTATCCAGAATTCTCGAGTAATAGAGCACACCGACCTCTACAAAAATAGTCACAAATATGGCATTTCCATGGGACCTAGACAGACAAAATAGACAGCAGAAAAGAGCAGCTGATCTAGAAGAAATCTTTGAGGATGGCAACATTTCTAAACCACAGAATACAGTAACCTCGTTAGATGGAGCCCTTAGAGAATTACATAAGACCATGTTTAAACAAGATAAAGTATGGTGGAATCGCCATTTCTTCGAGAAATACATCCAAAAGAAACTCATACCTAGAGGTCTAAGAATCCAGTTATTCCCGGCATACGAATTTAAAAATCAACAACTCAGTATAGAATGGGAGGAAGCACTCTCAGAGTGTTCTACCAAACTTATGAAGATACTCATGAAAAATGACCAATCAGAATATGACCTATTGGAAGCCAAAATAAAAGAACAGAATGAAATATTAAAACAATTTCAAGACAACTCAGAATTTGAAAAATCATACAAAACCTATCAGAAAGAATTGGACAGATATGAACTAGAACTAAAAAATACCAAACAAGGAAAACTAAACAGAGATATTAATGACTTTAGTAACAACAGAGTTTATAAGTGGCGCAATAGATCATTCTACAGACAGCCGAACAAAAACCCAAAGGTAACCATTGTGGAGAGTGACGTATCAGACACAGATGGAGAGGAAGGCAGCTCCGGTACAGCCACTCCCATCCCCAACAAAACATTAACAGTAGCCCCAAGATCATCCAGCCGTAACAAGAGGAAGGATTTTTTAGAATCAGGCGGGGAAGAAGACAGACCAGAAGAGGGGGGAGGAAAAAACAAAAAGCCGGCCAGAGGGAGGACATTCCAACAATCGAACCACCAGAAGAATGGGAATCAATACAAGAGGACCCCCAGCCCGTTCTCCCAAATACGTCTGAATCACTAAGGGTTATCAATCTATCAGACATCCAACTTTCAGAAAGTCACATCTGTCTATTATCAAAGGGACTTTCATTCTGTCCATCACAAACAGTAGATAAATTCGAAGTCATAAAAGACATTCAACTATACATACGTAAACTGCTCCTAAAAAAATTCTTTACAGATAAAGAACCAGAATGGGGCTGGAATTCAGAGGAAATCCAAACAATTCAAGATTTACAAAGTCTATTGGATGAAAACGATCCAAGTATGAACAAAAAATGGAGAAATAAAATCCACAACAAATCTACCTTTGTACCACAAAATGTGAATGCCCCCCAATTGGACATATTCAATGAGATGGTCTGCAATGAAATCACTAGTTTGAATATACCTCCCAAGATCAATAATCTAACCTACAAAGAGAGACAAGCACTACAAGAGATGCAACATTGGGATGAAGTTGTCATTAGAAACTCAGATAAGGGTGGCAACATTGTAATTTGGCCCCTGACATTGTACCTAAAAGAAGTATATAAACAACTGAAAGATACAACCTGCTATGTGAAATTGTTCAATAACCCAACAGCTAACATCCACAAGAAATACAACAAGCTGATCACGGAAGCCGCATATGAAGGGGTTATCAATGAAAAAGAGAAAAAATATCTGAACGTAACAAAACCAAAGACTGCAACATTCTATCTAATACCGAAGATCCACAAGAATCAAGAAACTCCACCAGGAAGACCTATTGTGTCCGGTATAGGCTGCCTCACTGAAAGAGCAAGCGAATACATAGATTTTCGCTTAAGAGACTATGTTGCAGAGCTCCCCTCATACGTTCAAGACACCATGCAGGTGCTTCAGAGACTCAACAACATCTCTTTAAATAAATCAACATGGCTAGTAACAACGGACGTTGAGTCATTGTATACTTCAATTCAACATAAAGATGGTTTACAAGCAGTTCGTTACTTTTTAGAACAAAAATCTGAAGAGGGAAAACCGCATGATGATTTCATCCTTAACTTACTGGAATTTGTACTAACCAACAACACATTCATCTTTGACAACCAACACTATCTACAGGTTCGGGGCACTGCCATGGGCACTGCCTGTGCCCCGACCTATGCTAATCTCTTTTTAGGATGGTGGGAGGCAGAAGAAGTGTTCACTGATACAAACAACCTATATACAGACCTTATACCCATGTGGATAAGGTACATAGATGACATCTTCTTCATCTGGGAAGGAACCCAAGAAGAACTTTTGACATTCTTAAATATACTGAACAGGAACAACTTAAACATCAAACTTACGTATGAAGCGAGCCAAAATGAAATAAATTTCTTAGACCTCACCATTAAAAAAGATCCTGAAGGCAACATCCAAACAGATCTGTATAGAAAACATACAGCAACCAATAGCATCCTACACAGTACAAGTGCGCATGCACCAGGCACCATCCGAGGTCTACCAACGGGTGAATTTCTCAGAACCAGGAGAAACTGCTCGGAAGATGCCACATTCCAAATACGAGCTAAACAAATGTCCTCCCGGCTAATAGAAAGGGGCTACAGCAAAAGGAAGATCAAACAGGCCAAATATAGAGCCCAGAGAACAAAAAGACAAGAACTATTACAAAAAAAGACCAAAACTAATGATAATAAACCTAGGTTGGTCCTTACATACAATTCACAAACTTCGCAAATAGTACAAATTATATCAAAACACTGGGATATCTTAATGACTGACCCCACACTGAAAAGATGTTTAGGAAACAAACCAGCTATAAGCTACAGACGAACCAAAAATCTAAAGGATCTACTAACGAGTAGTCACTTCCAACCGAAGAAAACAAAAACTGCATTTAATCCAGGATGTCACAAATGTGGAAACTGCAGCACGTGCAAATACATTAAGAAAACAACGAATATCACAGATCGTTTTGGCACAATACATAAAATCAGGAAATATATCAGCTGCCAGAGCGAAGGGATAATCTATGTACTTCAATGCACATGTGACAAATACTATGTCGGTATGACGACCAGAAAATTAAGAACCAGATTAATGGAACATCTAAGGAACATCAAGAATGCAAGAAAAGACAAACTGGATGGAAAATCTATCACCACTGTAGCAGCACATTTCCTGGAATATCACAACTCAAAACAAGAAGATTTGGCCTGTTGGGGCATAGAAAAAGTGAGCCTAGGGATAAGAGGAGGAGATCTTGAAACTGCTCTACTAAGAGCAGAGAGCAGGTGGATATACCAACTGAACTCAGTATATCCAATAGGCCTTAATGAACAAAATAATTATTTCACATTTTTATAAAATACGAAGAAAAAGACCAATTACTGATTTTGCTGCCCCAAAAAAACTATCTTAGGCAAACACATATTTTGCATCAAAACTCCAATTGAATTAACAATGGGGAAATAACTAGAAAAATCATACTAGGATGATGAGAAATCTTCATTTTTCTAAGACAAGCAATAATTACATCCAGATGACAAGATACATCAATAAAAATTAATACACTACCAAGAAGTAGACTAAAATGAGAGTTATTATGGTAGTTGGATCAAATAAAGAACCATAGAAAATACCTTATGAGAAAATAATATAAAAAAAAAAAAAAAATTTCCAAGCATAAAGACAACACACTGAAGCTTGTCACATTGTGCACTAAATCACCACTAACACCCACCGGTCAATTTTTCTATAAGGAACCCCCATTCAGGGAACACCTTGTAGACTAAATTACTATCACAACTAACACCTATTGGTTAATTCTTCTATAAGGAACCCCCATTCAGGGAATATCTTGTAGATTAAATTACTATCACATCTTTTCCATGCTACACACAGTATAGGAATTCCACTTTCCCTCTTCTTTAAACAAAAACGGGAACATAAAAATTCAGTTATCACTTTATATCACTGTATCATCCACTTACTACAGGAGATACACATTTACCACAACACGTCGAGATACGCAACACCTACCATCACGTATTAATAAACATCTTTTTATTGAACATTTTTACCTACCTCACTATTTACTTAGTTAGTATTTCTGACATTTTGTAGGTTTCCTTTGCTATCACAGTAGACCTAGGCTCTGCTTTTGAGATTTTTATTTGTCTTGGCACATCACACTGCTCACTGTTCACATTTAATCACAAAAACACCATGTCACCAATAGCACAAAAGATCAGCACATTTTTATTATTAACCATTTCACACAAAATCACTAGCCAAATGTTTTCATAGAACAAGGACAACTATGGGATAAAATTATATATGAATATAGAATAAAAGATATATATAAAAAGAACATAGCCAACCATGAACTCTCTTATTTTAACACAATTTCTCTTATTACTCACTTTTATTACATCGTAGGAAATACTTCCCTGATATAAATTTTTCAAAACATCGGAAGTAAGGACGAGATCATCATATATCAGAACAAGTGATTCCAAATTTAAAATCATTATTTGATTAGCCACTCAAGATCTCTTTACCTGAATATAAATTTCTAGCAAAAAAACTTTGTGGATTCATAAAAAATGTAAAAATCAATACAGATACGGTCATCTTAAGATTTGATTAAGGATTCCACCATACCAGTCGACCTTTAAATAGGTACCCACATCATTAGACTATAAGTACAGAAAGGGACATACGATCCGAGGACCCTATCACAGCTTAAGTTACATACAGCTCAAAACAAATAGACATATGTATTATCACATCGAAAAAATACATGTAATTGAAATTATGCAAGATACGATTAAACAAATTTGCCATGGATGGTACTATATCGGAATGAATTGTCACTTCTGTGTAAAGACATAATAACAAACTTACAGCAAATTGACTTTAATTAAATACATTCCACCTTAAGCCGATATACTAATATCCTCCTTAACAACATCCGGGACCCACAACCAGACAAAATGTGGACTTTGAGTGACAGGCGGATTTGCCGAATCAGAAAATTTCTAAGGCGGAACTTCTGGTCCATACCGGGTTTAAATTTCTCAGAGACGGGCGGCCCGCCGCCTTTGATAAAGCCCTATACAGGCGAAACGCGTTAGGTGTAGAGATAGAGCAATGTTAAGCTCTTTTTTTAAAAATTAGGATATAGTAGTCGGTTATGTTTATTGTGGCTCACCGGCATCAATAGGTTGTCAGCGTGGTACACCACTTAGGAAACTCCTGTGAGGGAGGCTCATTAACCAATACCGTTTATATCAGTAACCTAGATTCATAATCGCTTCAGAGCTGAACAGTAATAAGTTGACGACCAATGGTTACAATACGGCTAAAACTTGTATGAGATATGCACATGGGTAACTGGGCTAATTTAGACTACCAGTATAACCAGCAATTACACAGAGTACTGTCAACTCAGATAAATAATCAAGAGATTGACTTACAATAACAGACCAACAGAATAAACTACATGTTGGTAGCCTGATACCATTTTGTGTATGAGTAAACGATAGTTACAATAGAACCTATCATACTATAGAAGTGTACTAAAGGGCAAAGAGTAACAGGGTATCAAGTTACATGTAGCGAGCTCTCTGTAGACACACGATTGCTGTCTCAATAAATTTAAATGAACTACATTAAGGTTCATTTGGGGAATAGAATTTCATATTTGAAATGTTAACAGTGATTGCACTAGAGTGATACTATCTACGCACAGGGAATTCGAATTCAGCAAAATACAACTTACTATAACAATTGCTTCAGTTGCTGCATAATATTGCAAGTAGTACCATTAAAACTTAATGAAATTCAAAAATCACAACTGATGCACAACATAATACCCAAGTATTTCACACTGTGTAGTGGTATTGTTACACCACAATATTCTGATTCAATCACATCAATAAACAACAACACCACTTAACAGTGTACTGGGATCTACACAGTAATAACAACGAAAACCCCTGCTGCACAAAAAAATAAAAATTACCTCTTATGCTTAAGACCATATTACTAGTTTGACGTGGAAATACAGAATAGCTAGGGCTTCTTCAATGCACACTTAGCGATTATGATACTGAATTGAAAAAGGTATATGTAAACTTGAAAGAAAAATAGCTTGATTACACTACATTCTAGTTTATTCTTAATACAAAACCGTCATAGACCAGAGGGTCAAACGCAATTAGATAAGAGGTTGTGGGATATTATAATGCAATCAAACTAAGTTACTTGACTATAACCCTACGATAAGTAAACACAAAAGAGAGTGCAAGCAAAGACAGTAGCAGCCACAACACAGCCATTGTTAAGTGGCTTATACTGATACAACAATAAAGAACTGAAGGACAATACTGGCAACTATCTTATCTCAGATACCCTAGAAATATCCCTGTATTCCAAAACAATTAGTGTTCCTCCTATTAAGACAACCAATAGAAATCCAGTAATTTATGTGTAGATTACCCTATATGTAACAGATCACCCAAAATAAATAAAAGTCTCAGAGGATGGATGATAACAATATGTATACATAAACATATTGTATCAGTATTTAACTGATTACTTATTGTACAAGACATCCGCACTACTAATCTGAGCTTAAGCAACTCCATACAGGGTATTGCTACAATAATCTACACTATATTAACTAAGCCTTATTTAATTGAACCGGTGTACCGCATAGATTTCTGTATAGATTATACTGTAATATAATTATCTGGGCTATCATACCCCAAAGGCCTATTTACACAGATTATTGCATATAATACAGTCTATACAAGACTACTTTATCCTAGGCTTTTAATCGTTTATGTTTTTCCCCCTTTTTTCCCCCTTCTCCAATTATTTTAGTCAAATAAATAAAAGTTAAGTTTTACACTCTGGAAGTAAACGCCGTATATGAGGTTAAGACAGTGAGTGCTAAAACCGCATTCTTTTGTGGAAGTGACTCTATCACCTCCACTTTTTGTATGTATGCTATTGCTGTGCGGTAGCACCCCTCCCCCTAATAGTACAGATTGATTTCACATTAATGAAACACTATTGACCACTATAGAAATACTGGGGAGTGTGTCTGAGTGTAGTGCCATTGCTTAAACTCGTTTCCAATAGTCTTAGCTATCTGGGTTATCCAGAATTCTCGAGTAATAGAGCACACCGACCTCTACAAAAATAGTCACAAATATGGCATTTCCATGGGACCTAGACAGACAAAATAGACAGCAGAAAAGAGCAGCTGATCTAGAAGAAATCTTTGAGGATGGCAACATTTCTAAACCACAGAATACAGTAACCTCGTTAGATGGAGCCCTTAGAGAATTACATAAGATCATGTTTAAACAAGATAAAGTATGGTGGAATCGCCATTTCTTCGAGAAATACATCCAAAAGAAACTCATACCTAGAGGTCTAAGAATCCAGTTATTCCCGGCATACGAATTTAAAAATCAACAACTCAGTATAGAATGGGAGGAAGCACTCTCAGAGTGTTCTACCAAACTTATGAAGATACTCATGAAAAATGACCAATCAGAATATGACCTATTGGAAGCCAAAATAAAAGAACAGAATGAAATATTAAAACAATTTCAAGACAACTCAGAATTTGAAAAATCATACAAAACATATCAGAAAGAATTGGACAGATATGAACTAGAACTAAAAAATACCAAACAAGGAAAACTAAACAGAGATATTAATGACTTTAGTAACAACAGAGTTTATAAGTGGCGCAATAGATCATTCTACAGACAGCCGAACAAAAACCCAAAGGTAACCATTGTGGAGAGTGACGTATCAGACACAGATGGAGAGGAAGGCAGCTCCGGTACAGCCACTCCCATCCCCAACAAAACATTAACAGTAGCCCCAAGATCATCCAGCCGTAACAAGAGGAAGGATTTTTTAGAATCAGGCGGGGAAGAAGACAGACCAGAAGAGGGGGGAGGAAAAAACAAAAAGCCGGCCAGAGGGAGGACATTCCAACAATCGAACCACCAGAAGAATGGGAATCAATACAAGAGGACCCCCAGCCCGTTCTCCCAAATACGTCTGAATCACTAAGGGTTATCAATCTATCAGACATCCAACTTTCAGAAAGTCACATCTGTCTATTATCAAAGGGACTTTCATTCTGTCCATCACAAACAGTAGATAAATTCGAAGTCATAAAAGACATTCAACTATACATACGTAAACTGCTCCTAAAAAAATTCTTTACAGATAAAGAACCAGAATGGGGCTGGAATTCAGAGGAAATCCAAACAATTCAAGATTTACAAAGTCTATTGGATGAAAACGATCCAAGTATGAACAAAAAATGGAGAAATAAAATCCACAACAAATCTACCTTTGTACCACAAAATGTGAATGCCCCCCAATTGGACATATTCAATGAGATGGTCTGCAATGAAATCACTAGTTTGAATATACCTCCCAAGATCAATAATCTAACCTACAAAGAGAGACAAGCACTACAAGAGATGCAACATTGGGATGAAGTTGTCATTAGAAACTCAGATAAGGGTGGCAACATTGTAATTTGGCCCCTGACATTGTACCTAAAAGAAGTATATAAACAACTGAAAGATACAACCTGCTATGTGAAATTGTTCAATAACCCAACAGCTAACATCCACAAGAAATACAACAAGCTGATCACGGAAGCCGCATATGAAGGGGTTATCAATGAAAAAGAGAAAAAATATCTGAACGTAACAAAACCAAAGACTGCAACATTCTATCTAATACCGAAGATCCACAAGAATCAAGAAACTCCACCAGGAAGACCTATTGTGTCCGGTATAGGCTGCCTCACTGAAAGAGCAAGAGAATACATAGATTTTCGCTTAAGAGACTATGTTGCAGAGCTCCCCTCATACGTTCAAGACACCATGCAGGTGCTTCAGAGACTCAACAACATCTCTTTAAATAAATCAACATGGCTAGTAACAACGGACGTTGAGTCATTGTATACTTCAATTCAACATAAAGATGGTTTACAAGCAGTTCGTTACTTCTTAGAACAAAAATCTGAAGAGGGAAAACCGCATGATGATTTCATCCTTAACTTACTGGAATTTGTACTAACCAACAACACATTCATCTTTGACAACCAACACTATCTACAGGTTCGGGGCACTGCCATGGGCACTGCCTGTGCCCCGACCTATGCTAATCTCTTTTTAGGATGGTGGGAGGCAGAAGAAGTGTTCACTGATACAAACAACCTATATACAGACCTTATACCCATGTGGATAAGGTACATAGATGACATCTTCTTCATCTGGGAAGGAACCCAAGAAGAACTTTTGACATTCTTAAATATACTGAACAGGAACAACTTAAACATCAAACTTACGTATGAAGCGAGCCAAAATGAAATAAATTTCTTAGACCTCACCATTAAAAAAGATCCTGAAGGCAACATCCAAACAGATCTGTATAGAAAACATACAGCAACCAATAGCATCCTACACAGTACAAGTGCGCATGCACCAGGCACCATCCGAGGTCTACCAACGGGTGAATTTCTCAGAACCAGGAGAAACTGCTCGGAAGATACCACATTCCAAATACGAGCTAAACAAATGTCCTCCCGGCTAATAGAAAGGGGCTACAGCAAAAGGAAGATCAAACAGGCCAAATATAGAGCCCAGAGAACAAAAAGACAAGAACTATTACAAAAAAAGACCAAAACTAATGATAATAAACCTAGGTTGGTCCTTACATACAATTCACAAACTTCGCAAATAGTACAAATTATATCAAAACACTGGGATATCTTAATGACTGACCCCACACTGAAAAGATGTTTAGGAAACAAACCAGCTATAAGCTACAGACGAACCAAAAATCTAAAGGATCTACTAACGAGTAGTCACTTCCAACCGAAGAAAACAAAAACTGCATTTAATCCAGGATGTCACAAATGTGGAAACTGCAGCACGTGCAAATACATTAAGAAAACAACGAATATCACAGATCGTTTTGGCACAATACATAAAATCAGGAAATATATCAGCTGCCAGAGCGAAGGGATAATCTATGTACTTCAATGCACATGTGACAAATACTATGTCGGTATGACGACCAGAAAATTAAGAACCAGATTAATGGAACATCTAAGGAACATCAAGAATGCAAGAAAAGACAAACTGGATGGAAAATCTATCACCACTGTAGCAGCACATTTCCTGGAATATCACAACTCAAAACAAGAAGATTTGGCCTGTTGGGGCATAGAAAAAGTGAGCCTAGGGATAAGAGGAGGAGATCTTGAAACTGCTCTACTAAGAGCAGAGAGCAGGTGGATATACCAACTGAACTCAGTATATCCAATAGGCCTTAATGAACAAAATAATTATTTCACATTTTTATAAAATACGAAGAAAAAGACCAATTACTGATTTTGCTGCCCCAAAAAAACTATCTTAGGCAAACACATATTTTGCATCAAAACTCCAATTGAATTAACAATGGGGAAATAACTAGAAAAATCATACTAGGATGATGAGAAATCTTCATTTTTCTAAGACAAGCAATAATTACGTCCAGATGACAAGATACATCAATAAAAATTAATACACTACCAAGAAGTAGACTAAAATGAGAGTTATTATGGTAGTTGGATCAAATAAAGAACCATAGAAAATACCTTATGAGAAAATAATATAAAAAAAAAAAAAAAAATTTTCAAGCATAAAGACAACACACTGAAGCTTGTCACATTGTGCACTAAATCACCACTAACACCCACCGGTCAATTTTTCTATAAGGAACCCCCATTCAGGGAACACCTTGTAGACTAAATTACTATCACAACTAACACCTATTGGTTAATTCTTCTATAAGGAACCCCCATTCAGGGAATATCTTGTAGATTAAATTACTATCACATCTTTTCCATGCTACACACAGTATAGGAATTCCACTTTCCCTCTTCTTTAAACAAAAACGGGAACATAAAAATTCAGTTATCACTTTATATCACTGTATCATCCACTTACTACAGGAGATACACATTTACCACAACACGTCGAGATACGCAACACCTACCATCACGTATTAATAAACATCTTTTTATTGAACATTTTTACCTACCTCACTATTTACTTAGTTAGTATTTCTGACATTTTGTAGGTTTCCTTTGCTATCACAGTAGACCTAGGCTCTGCTTTTGAGATTTTTATTTGTCTTGGCACATCACACTGCTCACTGTTCACATTTAATCACGAAAACACCATGTCACCAATAGCACAAAAGATCAGCACATTTTTATTATTAACCATTTCACACAAAATCACTAGCCAAATGTTTTCATAGAACAAGGACAACTATGGGATAAAATTATATATGAATATAGAATAAAAGATATATATAAAAAGAACATAGCCAACTATGAACTCTCTTATTTTAACACAATTTCTCTTATTACTCACTTTTATTACATCGTAGGAAATACTTCCCTGATATAAATTTTTCAAAACATCGGAAGTAAGGACGAGATCATCATATATCAGAACAAGTGATTCCAAATTTAAAATCATTATTTGATTAGCCACTCAAGATCTCTTTACCTGAATATAAATTTCTAGCAAAAAAACTTTGTGGATTCATAAAAAATGTAAAAATCAATACAGATACGGTCATCTTAAGATTTGATTAAGGATTCCACCATACCAGTCGACCTTTAAATAGGTACCCACATCATTAGACTATAAGTACAGAAAGGGACATACGATCCGAGGACCCTATCACAGCTTAAGTTACATACAGCTCAAAACAAATAGACATATGTATTATCACATCGAAAAAATACATGTAATTGAAATTATGCAAGATACGATTAAACAAATTTGCCATGGATGGTACTATATCGGAATGAATTGTCACTTCTGTGTAAAGACATAATAACAAACTTACAGCAAATTGACTTTAATTAAATACATTCCACCTTAAGCCGATATACTAATATCCTCCTTAACAACATCCGGGACCCACAACCAGACAAAATGTGGACTTTGAGTGACAGGCGGATTTGCCGAATCAGAAAATTTCTAAGGCGGAACTTCCGGTCCATACCGGGTTTAAATTTCTCAGAGACGGGCGGCCCGCCGCCTTTGATAAAGCCCTATACGGGCGAAACGCATTAGGTGTAGAGATAGAGCAATGTTAAGCTCTTTTTTTAAAAATTAGGATATAGTAGTCGGTTATGTTTATTGTGGCTCACCGGCATCAATAGGTTGTCAGCGTGGTACACCACTTAGGAAACTCCTGTGAGGGAGGCTCATTAACCAATACCGTTTATATCAGTAACCTAGATTCATAATCGCTTCAGAGCTGAACAGTAATAAGTTGACGACCAATGGTTACAATACGGCTAAAACTTGTATGAGATATGCACATGGGTAACTGGGCTAATTTAGACTACCAGTATAACCAGCAATTACACAGAGTACTGTCAACTCAGATAAATAATCAAGAGATTGACTTACAATAACAGACCAACAGAATAAACTACATGTTGGTAGCCTGATACCATTTTGTGTATGAGTAAACGATAGTTACAATAGAACCTATCATACTATAGAAGTGTACTAAAGGGCAAAGAGTAACAGGGTATCAAGTTACATGTAGCGAGCTCTCTGTAGACACACGATTGCTGTCTCAATAAATTTAAATGAACTACATTACGGTTCATTTGGGGAATAGAATTTCATATTTGAAATGTTAACAGTGATTGCACTAGAGTGATACTATCTACGCACAGGGAATTCGAATTCAGCAAAATACAACTTACTATAACAATTGCTTCAGTTGCTGCATAATATTGCAAGTAGTACCATTAAAACTTAATGAAATTCAAAAATCACAACTGATGCACAACATAATACCCAAGTATTTCACACTGTGTAGTGGTATTGTTACACCACAATATTCTGATTCAATCACATCAATAAACAACAACACCACTTAACAGTGTACTGGGATCTACACAGTAATAACAACGAAAACCCCTGCTGCACAAAAAAATAAAAATTACCTCTTATGCTTAAGACCATATTACTAGTTTGACGTGGAAATACAGAATAGCTAGGGCTTCTTCAATGCACACTTAGCGATTATGATACTGAATTGAATAAGGTATATGTAAACTTGAAAGAAAAATAGCTTGATTACACTACATTCTAGTTTATTCTTAATACAAAACCGTCATAGACCAGAGGGTCAAACGCAATTAGATAAGAGGTTGTGGGATATTATAATGCAATCAAACTAAGTTACTTGACTATAACCCTACGATAAGTAAACACAAAAGAGAGTGCAAGCAAAGACAGTAGCAGCCACAACACAGCCATTGTTAAGTGGCTTATACTGATACAACAATAAAGAACTGAAGGACAATACTGGCAACTATCTTATCTCAGATACCCTAGAAATATCCCTGTATTCCAAAACAATTAGTGTTCCTCCTATTAAGACAACCAATAGAAATCCAGTAATTTATGTGTAGATTACCCTATATGTAACAGATCACCCAAAATAAATAAAAGTCTCAGAGGATGGATGATAACAATATGTATACATAAACATATTGTATCAGTATTTAACTGATTACTTATTGTACAAGACATCCGCACTACTAATCTGAGCTTAAGCAACTCCATACAGGGTATTGCTACAATAATCTACACTATATTAACTAAGCCTTATTTAATTGAACCGGTGTACCGCATAGATTTCTGTATAGATTATACTGTAATATAATTATCTGGGCTATCATACCCCAAAGGCCTATTTACACAGATTATTGCATATAATACAGTCTATACAAGACTACTTTATCCTAGGCTTTTAATCGTTTATGTTTTTCCCCCTTTTTTCCCCCTTCTCCAATTATTTTAGTCAAATAAATAAAAGTTAAGTTTTACACTCTGGAAGTAAACGCCGTATATGAGGTTAAGACAGTGAGTGCTAAAACCGCATTCTTTTGTGGAAGTGACTCTATCACCTCCACTTTTTGTATGTATGCTATTGCTGTGCGGTAGCACCCCTCCCCCTAATAGTACAGATTGATTTCACATTAATGAAACACTATTGACCACTATAGAAATACTGGGGAGTGTGTCTGAGTGTAGTGCCATTGCTTAAACTCGTTTCCAATAGTCTTAGCTATCTGGGTTATCCAGAATTCTCGAGTAATAGAGCACACCGACCTCTACAAAAATAGTCACAAATATGGCATTTCCATGGGACCTAGACAGACAAAATAGACAGCAGAAAAGAGCAGCTGATCTAGAAGAAATCTTTGAGGATGGCAACATTTCTAAACCACAGAATACAGTAACCTCGTTAGATGGAGCCCTTAGAGAATTACATAAGACCATGTTTAAACAAGATAAAGTATGGTGGAATCGCCATTTCTTCGAGAAATACATCCAAAAGAAACTCATACCTAGAGGTCTAAGAATCCAGTTATTCCCGGCATACGAATTTAAAAATCAACAACTCAGTATAGAATGGGAGGAAGCACTCTCAGAGTGTTCTACCAAACTTATGAAGATACTCATGAAAAATGACCAATCAGAATATGACCTATTGGAAGCCAAAATAAAAGAACAGAATGAAATATTAAAACAATTTCAAGACAACTCAGAATTTGAAAAATCATACAAAACCTATCAGAAAGAATTGGACAGATATGAACTAGAACTAAAAAATACCAAACAAGGAAAACTAAACAGAGATATTAATGACTTTAGTAACAACAGAGTTTATAAGTGGCGCAATAGATCATTCTACAGACAGCCGAACAAAAACCCAAAGGTAACCATTGTGGAGAGTGACGTATCAGACACAGATGGAGAGGAAGGCAGCTCCGGTACAGCCACTCCCATCCCCAACAAAACATTAACAGTAGCCCCAAGATCATCCAGCCGTAACAAGAGGAAGGATTTTTTAGAATCAGGCGGGGAAGAAGACAGACCAGAAGAGGGGGGAGGAAAAAACAAAAAGCCGGCCAGAGGGAGGACATTCCAACAATCGAACCACCAGAAGAATGGGAATCAATACAAGAGGACCCCCAGCCCGTTCTCCCAAATACGTCTGAATCACTAAGGGTTATCAATCTATCAGACATCCAACTTTCAGAAAGTCACATCTGTCTATTATCAAAGGGACTTTCATTCTGTCCATCACAAACAGTAGATAAATTCGAAGTCATAAAAGACATTCAACTATACATACGTAAACTGCTCCTAAAAAAATTCTTTACAGATAAAGAACCAGAATGGGGCTGGAATTCAGAGGAAATCCAAACAATTCAAGATTTACAAAGTCTATTGGATGAAAACGATCCAAGTATGAACAAAAAATGGAGAAATAAAATCCACAACAAATCTACCTTTGTACCACAAAATGTGAATGCCCCCCAATTGGACATATTCAATGAGATGGTCTGCAATGAAATCACTAGTTTGAATATACCTCCCAAGATCAATAATCTAACCTACAAAGAGAGACAAGCACTACAAGAGATGCAACATTGGGATGAAGTTGTCATTAGAAACTCAGATAAGGGTGGCAACATTGTAATTTGGCCCCTGACATTGTACCTAAAAGAAGTATATAAACAACTGAAAGATACAACCTGCTATGTGAAATTGTTCAATAACCCAACAGCTAACATCCACAAGAAATACAACAAGCTGATCACGGAAGCCGCATATGAAGGGGTTATCAATGAAAAAGAGAAAAAATATCTGAACGTAACAAAACCAAAGACTGCAACATTCTATCTAATACCGAAGATCCACAAGAATCAAGAAACTCCACCAGGAAGACCTATTGTGTCCGGTATAGGCTGCCTCACTGAAAGAGCAAGCGAATACATAGATTTTCGCTTAAGAGACTATGTTGCAGAGCTCCCCTCATACGTTCAAGACACCATGCAGGTGCTTCAGAGACTCAACAACATCTCTTTAAATAAATCAACATGGCTAGTAACAACGGACGTTGAGTCATTGTATACTTCAATTCAACATAAAGATGGTTTACAAGCAGTTCGTTACTTCTTAGAACAAAAATCTGAAGAGGGAAAACCGCATGATGATTTCATCCTTAACTTACTGGAATTTGTACTAACCAACAACACATTCATCTTTGACAACCAACACTATCTACAGGTTCGGGGCACTGCCATGGGCACTGCCTGTGCCCCGACCTATGCTAATCTCTTTTTAGGATGGTGGGAGGCAGAAGAAGTGTTCACTGATACAAACAACCTATATACAGACCTTATACCCATGTGGATAAGGTACATAGATGACATCTTCTTCATCTGGGAAGGAACCCAAGAAGAACTTTTGACATTCTTAAATATACTGAACAGGAACAACTTAAACATCAAACTTACGTATGAAGCGAGCCAAAATGAAATAAATTTCTTAGACCTCACCATTAAAAAAGATCCTGAAGGCAACATCCAAACAGATCTGTATAGAAAACATACAGCAACCAATAGCATCCTACACAGTACAAGTGCGCATGCACCAGGCACCATCCGAGGTCTACCAACGGGTGAATTTCTCAGAACCAGGAGAAACTGCTCGAAGATACCACATTCCAAATACGAGCTAAACAAATGTCCTCCCGGCTAATAGAAAGGGGCTACAGCAAAAGGAAGATCAAACAGGCCAAATATAGAGCCCAGAGAACAAAAAGACAAGAACTATTACAAAAAAAGACCAAAACTAATGATAATAAACCTAGGTTGGTCCTTACATACAATTCACAAACTTCGCAAATAGTACAAATTATATTAAAAACACTGGGATATCTTAATGACTGACCCCACACTGAAAAGATGTTTAGGAAACAAACCAGCTATAAGCTACAGACGAACCAAAAATCTAAAGGATCTACTAACGAGTAGTCACTTCCAACCGAAGAAAACAAAAACTGCATTTAATCCAGGATGTCACAAATGTGGAAACTGCAGCACGTGCAAATACATTAAGAAAACAACGAATATCACAGATCGTTTTGGCACAATACATAAAATCAGGAAATATATCAGCTGCCAGAGCGAAGGGATAATCTATGTACTTCAATGCACATGTGACAAATACTATGTCGGTATGACGACCAGAAAATTAAGAACCAGATTAATGGAACATCTAAGGAACATCAAGAATGCAAGAAAAGACAAACTGGATGGAAAATCTATCACCACTGTAGCAGCACATTTCCTGGAATATCACAACTCAAAACAAGAAGATTTGGCCTGTTGGGGCATAGAAAAAGTGAGCCTAGGGATAAGAGGAGGAGATCTTGAAACTGCTCTACTAAGAGCAGAGAGCAGGTGGATATACCAACTGAACTCAGTATATCCAATAGGCCTTAATGAACAAAATAATTATTTCACATTTTTATAAAATACGAAGAAAAAGACCAATTACTGATTTTGCTGCCCCAAAAAAACTATCTTAGGCAAACACATATTTTGCATCAAAACTCCAATTGAATTAACAATGGGGAAATAACTAGAAAAATCATACTAGGATGATGAGAAATCTTCATTTTTCTAAGACAAGCAATAATTACGTCCAGATGACAAGATACATCAATAAAAATTAATACACTACCAAGAAGTAGACTAAAATGAGAGTTATTATGGTAGTTGGATCAAATAAAGAACCATAGAAAATACCTTATGAGAAAATAATATAAAAAAAAAAAAAAATTTCCAAGCATAAAGACAACACACTGAAGCTTGTCACATTGTGCACTAAATCACCACTAACACCCACCGGTCAATTTTTCTATAAGGAACCCCCATTCAGGGAACACCTTGTAGACTAAATTACTATCACAACTAACACCTATTGGTTAATTCTTCTATAAGGAACCCCCATTCAGGGAATATCTTGTAGATTAAATTACTATCACATCTTTTCCATGCTACACACAGTATAGGAATTCCACTTTCCCTCTTCTTTAAACAAAAACGGGAACATAAAAATTCAGTTATCACTTTATATCACTGTATCATCCACTTACTACAGGAGATACACATTTACCACAACACGTCGAGATACGCAACACCTACCATCACGTATTAATAAACATCTTTTTATTGAACATTTTTACCTACCTCACTATTTACTTAGTTAGTATTTCTGACATTTTGTAGGTTTCCTTTGCTATCACAGTAGACCTAGGCTCTGCTTTTGAGATTTTTATTTGTCTTGGCACATCACACTGCTCACTGTTCACATTTAATCACGAAAACACCATGTCACCAATAGCACAAAAGATCAGCACATTTTTATTATTAACCATTTCACACAAAATCACTAGCCAAATGTTTTCATAGAACAAGGACAACTATGGGATAAAATTATATATGAATATAGAATAAAAGATATATATAAAAAGAACATAGCCAACCATGAACTCTCTTATTTTAACACAATTTCTCTTATTACTCACTTTTATTACATCGTAGGAAATACTTCCCTGATATAAATTTTTCAAAACATTGGAAGTAAGGACGAGATCATCATATATCAGAACAAGTGATTCCAAATTTAAAATCATTATTTGATTAGCCACTCAAGATCTCTTTACCTGAATATAAATTTCTAGCAAAAAAACTTTGTGGATTCATAAAAAATGTAAAAATCAATACAGATACGGTCATCTTAAGATTTGATTAAGGATTCCACCATACCAGTCGACCTTTAAATAGGTACCCACATCATTAGACTATAAGTACAGAAAGGGACATACGATCCGAGGACCCTATCACAGCTTAAGTTACATACAGCTCAAAACAAATAGACATATGTATTATCACATCGAAAAAATACATGTAATTGAAATTATGCAAGATACGATTAAACAAATTTGCCATGGATGGTACTATATCGGAATGAATTGTCACTTCTGTGTAAAGACATAATAACAAACTTACAGCAAATTGACTTTAATTAAATACATTCCACCTTAAGCCGATATACTAATATCCTCCTTAACAACATCCGGGACCCACAACCAGACAAAATGTGGACTTTGAGTGACAGGCGGATTTGCCGAATCAGAAAATTTCTAAGGCGGAACTTCCGGTCCATACCGGGTTTAAATTTCTCAGAGACGGGCGGCCCGCCGCCTTTGATAAAGCCCTATACGGGCGAAACGCGTTAGGTGTAGAGATAGAGCAATGTTAAGCTCTTTTTTTAAAAATTAGGATATAGTAGTCGGTTATGTTTATTGTGGCTCACCGGCATCAATAGGTTGTCAGCGTGGTACACCACTTAGGAAACTCCTGTGAGGGAGGCTCATTAACCAATACCGTTTATATCAGTAACCTAGATTCATAATCACTTCAGAGCTGAACAGTAATAAGTTGACGACCAATGGTTACAATACGGCTAAAACTTGTATGAGATATGCACATGGGTAACTGGGCTAATTTAGACTACCAGTATAACCAGCAATTACACAGAGTACTGTCAACTCAGATGAATAATCAAGAGATTGACTTACAATAACAGACCAACAGAATAAACTACATGTTGGTAGCCTGATACCATTTTGTGTATGAGTAAACGATAGTTACAATAGAACCTATCATACTATAGAAGTGTACTAAAGGGCAAAGAGTAACAGGGTATCAAGTTACATGTAGCGAGCTCTCTGTAGACACACGATTGCTGTCTCAATAAATTTAAATGAACTACATTACGGTTCATTTGGGGAATAGAATTTCATATTTGAAATGTTAACAGTGATTGCACTAGAGTGATACTATCTACGCACAGGGAATTCGAATTCAGCAAAATACAACTTACTATAACAATTGCTTCAGTTGCTGCATAATATTGCAAGTAGTACCATTAAAACTTAATGAAATTCAAAAATCACAACTGATGCACAACATAATACCCAAGTATTTCACACTGTGTAGTGGTATTGTTACACCACAATATTCTGATTCAATCACATCAATAAACAACAACACCACTTAACAGTGTACTGGGATCTACACAGTAATAACAACGAAAACCCCTGCTGCACAAAAAAATAAAAATTACCTCTTATGCTTAAGACCATATTACTAGTTTGACGTGGAAATACAGAATAGCTAGGGCTTCTTCAATGCACACTTAGCGATTATGATACTGAATTGAATAAGGTATATGTAAACTTGAAAGAAAAATAGCTTGATTACACTACATTCTAGTTTATTCTTAATACAAAACCGTCATAGACCAGAGGGTCAAACGCAATTAGATAAGAGGTTGTGGGATATTATAATGCAATCAAACTAAGTTACTTGACTATAACCCTACGATAAGTAAACACAAAAGAGAGTGCAAGCAAAGACAGTAGCAGCCACAACACAGCCATTGTTAAGTGGCTTATACTGATACAACAATAAAGAACTGAAGGACAATACTGGCAACTATCTTATCTCAGATACCCTAGAAATATCCCTGTATTCCAAAACAATTAGTGTTCCTCCTATTAAGACAACCAATAGAAATCCAGTAATTTATGTGTAGATTACCCTATATGTAACAGATCACCCAAAATAAATAAAAGTCTCAGAGGATGGATGATAACAATATGTATACATAAACATATTGTATCAGTATTTAACTGATTACTTATTGTACAAGACATCCGCACTACTAATCTGAGCTTAAGCAACTCCATACAGGGTATTGCTACAATAATCTACACTATATTAACTAAGCCTTATTTAATTGAACCGGTGTACCGCATAGATTTCTGTATAGATTATACTGTAATATAATTATCTGGGCTATCATACCCCAAAGGCCTATTTACACAGATTATTGCATATAATACAGTCTATACAAGACTACTTTATCCTAGGCTTTTAATCGTTTATGTTTTTCCCCCTTTTTTCCCCCTTCTCCAATTATTTTAGTCAAATAAATAAAAGTTAAGTTTTACACTCTGGAAGTAAACGCCGTATATGAGGTTAAGACAGTGAGTGCTAAAACCGCATTCTTTTGTGGAAGTGACTCTATCACCTCCACTTTTTGTATGTATGCTATTGCTGTGCAGTAGCACCCCTCCCCCTAATAGTACAGATTGATTTCACATTAATGAAACACTATTGACCACTATAGAAATACTGGGGAGTGTGTCTGAGTGTAGTGCCATTGCTTAAACTCGTTTCCAAACATCCTCTTCATACAGTTGCCGCCGTATACTGAATCTTCAATGTAAGGGAGCCTTTTCAAAATGGCGTCCCTTGCATTTCTATTGGCTGATTGGATTTTGGAAATTCAAATCAGCCAATAGGATGAGAGCTACTGAAATCCTATTGGCTGTGCAAATCAGCCAATAGGATGAGAGCTACTGAAATTCAATTGGTTGATTTGAACAGCCATGAAGAAGATCATCCGGATGGACCCCCTCTGCGTCGCCAGGATGAAGATAGAAGACGCCGCCGGGATGAAGATAGAAGATGCTGCCTAGCTGAAGATAGAAGACGACGCCTGAATGGATGAAGACCTTGCTACCTGGATGAAGACTTCTCGCCACCGTGATGTCCAGACTTCAGAAACTGTAAGTGGATCTTTGGGGGCTAGTGTTAGGATTTTTTAAACTTTTTGGGTGGGTTTTTTTTTAGTTTAGGGTTTGGGCTTTTCTTAAAAGTGCTAAATGCCCTTTTCAGGGCAATGCTAAAGAGCTAAATGCCCTTTTAAGGGCAATGCCCATACAAATGCCATTTTCAGGGCAATGGGTAGCTTAGGTTTTTGTTAGAGTTAGGTTTTTTATTTTGGGGGGTTGTTTGGGTGGTGGGCTTTACTGTTAGGGGGTTCTTTGTATTTTTTTTTACAGGTAAAAGAGCTGTTTAATGCCCTACAAAAGGCCCTTTTAAGGGCTATTGGTAGTTTATTGTAGGCTAGGTTTTTTTTTATTTTGGGTGGGCTTTTTTATTTTAATAGGGCTAATTATTTAGGTGTAATTCTTTTTTATTTTGTATAATTTTGTTTTCTTATTTTTCGTAATTTAGTGTTTGTTATTTTTTGTAATTTAGTATTTTTTATTTTTTGTAATTAGATGGTTTGTAATTTTTAGAGTAGTATTAGGACTTTTTAATGTGTATTTTAGTTTTATTTAATTTCTAGTTAGTTTAATTTTAGTTTTATAATTATATTATTTTTATTATTAGTTTAAACTTAGTTTTTTTTAATTTCACAGGTAAGTTTTAATTTAATTTAAGATAGAATTGTAATTTTAATCTAAAGTTAGGGGAGCGCTAGGTTTAGGGATTACTAGTTTAAAGGGACACTGTACCCAAAAAAATTATTTCGTGATTCAGATAGAGCATGCAATTTTAAGCAACTTTCTAATTTACTCCTATTATCAAATGTTCTTTATTCTCTTGGTATCTTTATTTGAAACGCAAGAATGTAAGTTTAGATGCCGGCCCATTTTTGGTGAACAACCTAGGTTGTCCTTGCTGATTGGTGGATAAATTCATCCACCAATCAA
The DNA here is from genome assembly GCF_027579735.1 of Bombina bombina. Taxonomy (NCBI): domain Eukaryota; kingdom Metazoa; phylum Chordata; class Amphibia; order Anura; family Bombinatoridae; genus Bombina; species Bombina bombina. Next base: position 258,790,971 of record NC_069499.1, on the reverse strand, counting down.
AAACTGCTGTCCGTAGTGCTGAACCAAGAAAAAAGCTTAGATGCCTTCTTTTTCATATAAAGATAGCAAGAGAACGAAGAAAAATTGATAATAGGAGTAAATTAGAAAGTTGCTTAAAATTGCATGCTCTAACTGAATCACGAAAGAAATTTTTTGGGTACAGTGTCCATTTAAATTAGTTTATTGCAATGTTGGGGGCTTTCGGTTTAGGGGTTAATAATTTCATTTAGTATATTTCATTGTGGGGGGCTTGCGGTTTAGGGGTTAATAGGTTTATTATAGTGGCGGCGGTGTAGGGCTTAATAACTTTAGTATAGTGGGGATGATGTGGGCGGACGGCAGATTAGGGGTTAATAATATTTAAATAGTGTTTGCGATGCGGGAGGGAGGCAGTTTAGGGGTTAATAACTTTATTATAGTGGTGACGATGTCGGGGAGCGGCGGAATAGGGGTTCAAGGGAAAGGGATTTTCTTTCATGATTCAGATAGAGCATGAAATTGTAAGCAACTTTCTAATTTACTCCTTTTATCAAATTTTATTCGTTCTCTTGCTATCTTTATTTTAAAAGCAGGACTATAAATCTTAGCAGCCAGCCCATTTTAGGTTCAGCACCATGGATAGTGCTTGCTTATTGGAGGCGGCTTACATTTACCCACCAATAAGCAAGTATAACCCAGGTTCTCAACCAAAAATGGGCCGGCTCCTATGCATCACATTCCTGCTTTTTAAATAAAGATAGCAAGAGAACAAGAGGAGTAAATTAGAAAGTTGCTTAAAATTGCATGCTCTATCTGAATCATGAAAGAAAAATTTTGGGTTTAGTGTACCTTTATCAAATTTTGTTAGTGGCGGCATTGTCGGGAGCAGCATATTAGGGGTTAATAAATGTAATATAGTATTTGCGATGCTAGAGGGCCTCAGTTTAGGGGTTAATAGGTAGTTTATGGGTGTTTAGTGTACTTTGTAGCAGTTTAGTTATGAGTTTTATGTAACAGATTTGTAGCGTAAAACTCATAACTACTGCTTTTAGATTGTGGTACAGATCTTGTCGGTATAGGCTGGAACGCAAGCTTTTTAGCTTTACCGCAAAACTTGTAATGGCAGCGCTATGGAAGTCCCATGAAAAAACGTAATTTTTACGTGTGCGGGACTGACGTTGCGTTACAGGCTAAAAGCCTTGCGGTACAGCTATACCGACAAGACTTGTAATGGCTGCAGTTCTGTTTTAACGCTGAAATGGCCATTTTTTCAGCCTTAAAACACGAACGCAAAACTTGTAATCTAGATGACAGTGAGGTATTGTATAGCGATATGGAGTTCAAACGTGAACGATTGCAGGCGATCTCTTTTGTCATTTACAGGAGTGAGGGTCACTTGGTTGTCACATAAAATGTTCCCTGATGCATTTCAAAGGGGTATCCTTCTTCATCAGAGGTGATTACAATGTGTACATCAGTCTGAGAGTTTAAATAAAGCAGCTCTGCACCTGAATCAGTATTAAAAGTGCTATTTTACCTATTATCCTAAAATCCTATATACAAGATAAAAGTGCATCTGTGTCTCAGTATAATGAAACCATAAAACGAAAGAAAATTCAATGAACAAAAAGATATTCATCAGCAAGTTAGCCAATAAGATATAATATATAATATAATATATATATATATATATATATATATATATATATATATATATATATATATATATATATATATATATATATATATATATATATATATATATAAAATGTATAATGTAAGGAACCCTAATACCCTAATAATAATAATAGTGGCTAGAATCATAGTAAAAATGCAGCTAAATCAATATCCTTATTTAGACCCTTTGGTACCTTAGTATCCAAAGTATGGATCCAAAAGGTTTCCCTTTTTCTTAAGAGTAATTCCCTATCTTCATTCTTTTTCAATTTGATTTGTTTGATAATAGTGCCCCTAATACAAGATGGATCTTTATTATGATAATATCTATAATGTGCTGATAAATTATGTGTTTTTTCACCATCCTTAATATTGGTAATGTATTCAAGGAGACGTTTCTTATAGGGGCGTGTTGTGCGACCTACATATTAAAGGTCGCACTCACATTGTAGCAGATGTATTACAAATTCTGTTCTACAATTCACCAAAGTATGGATATCCGCAACAATATGTTTAGTTAAGGAAGTGATTTACTTTGTTGCTTTATTACTTGAATAATGATGGATACAAGCTATGCAATTCGCTCGATCGCATTATTATTATTATCAGGTATTTATAGAGTGCCAACAGATTCAGCAGGGCTATAAACATAGAAGGTATACCAGATAGCATTTATAGGGATCAAATGGGTAGAGAACCCTGCCAAGAGTTGCACTGTTGTAGTCGGCTCTTATGAGGGTGATCTACAAACACCTGAGCTCAAAGGCTTACATGCTAAGGGGTTCAAGGGGATAGCAATGGAGTTAGGAAATGTTAGCTGAATAGTACAGTCTTTAGGGGGCACTTGAAGCTTTCAAAACTAGGGGAGTCTTGTGGAGTGAGGCAGAGAGTTTCATAAAATGGGAGCCAGTCTGGAGAAGTCTTGTAAACAGGAATGTGAGGAGATAACAAGAGAGGAGGAGAGTAGGAGATCATGAGCAGAGCAAAGGGGTCGAGAGGGAGAGTATCTGGAGACAAGGTCTGAGATGTTGGGTGGAGTAGTGCAGTTTAGGGCTTTGTATGTCAGAGTGCGAATTTTGTGTTTAAGCCTGGAGGCAAGAGGAAGCTAGAAAAGGGATTGGCAAAGCAGGTTCAGTAGATGAAGAGCGATGTGTAAGGAAGATGAGCCTGGCAGAGGGATTCATTATAATTCTAAAGGAGCTAGGCGGCAGCTAGGGAGACCAGAGAGGATGGAATTGCAGTAGTCGAGGTGGGAAAGGATGAGAGAGTGGATTAAAATCTTAGCTGTGTCTTGTGCAAGGAAATTTCTAATTTTAGAGCTGTTTTTAAGGTGAAAGTGGCACCGTGGCAGGCTTTAGCCAAGGACTGAATGTGAGGAATGAAAGAAAGATCTGAGTCAAGTGTGAACCCAAGAGATTGGGCGTGTGGGATAGGGGTAATGATGGAGTTATCTACAGTTATAGAGAAGTGGGGGTTAGAGATTTTTGAAGAAGGGTGGAAAATAAGGAGCTCAGTTTTAAAAAGATTTAACTTAAGGTAGTGAGAGGACAGGTTTGCAAGGAAGGAGATAGGTCTGGTGCAGAGAGGTAGATTTGGGTGTCATCAGCATACAAATGATATTGAAACACGTGGGACTTTCTTAAGGAACCTAATGATGATGTGTAGATTAAGAAGAGAAGAGGACTGAGGACAGAGCCTTGCAGTACCCCAACAGAAAGAGGTAACAGGGCAGAGGATGCCCCAGAGAAGGTTACACTAGAGTTATGGTTAGACAGATAGGAAAAGGACCACGAGAGAGCTGTGTCACAAATGCAGAAAGATTGGACGGTTTGGAGTAAAAAAAGGGTGGTCAACAGTATCAAAGCTGCAGACAGATCAAGGAGGATACGCAGAGAGAAGTGGTCTTTGGATTTTGCTGTAAGTAGGTCATTGGTAACCTTAACATTTGCTGTCTCTGTGGAGTGATGGGATCAAAATCTAGATTGCAGTGTGTCAAGGAGGGAGTTTAGTGTAAGGAAATGGGATCGATGTGCATATACTATCTTTTCAAGAAGCTTCGAGGCAAGAGGAAGTAGGGAAATAGGGCGGTAGTTGGATGGGGAGGTTGGATCAAGAGAAGGTTTTTTGGAGGATAGGTGTGACCAGTGCGTGTTTAAGAGATGAGGGAAATATACCAGTACTGAGGGAGAGGTTGAAGATATGTGTGAGTTTAAGGGTAAGGGTAGAAGAGTGGGAGGGGAGTAGCTGTGAGGGGATGGGGTCGAGGAGACAGGTAGTGAGGTGAGAAAATAGTATAAGGGCAGAAACTTCTTCGTATAGCAAGGGCAAACAAGCTAAATTTATGGCTATGTGGGTTGTGGATGATTGTGAGCTTTTGAGGGGGTGGGAAACTGGTAGCATGATGAGAGCTGATTTCATTTCTGATAGAGTCGATTTTGTTATTGAAGTAACTGGCAAAATCTTGGGCTGAGAGAGAAGTTGTAGTAGGAGGTGGGCGTAAATGAGTATTGAACGTGGAAAACAGACGTTTTGGGTTTGAAGAAAGAGTCTAAATAAGAGTGAAGTAATGTTGCTTAAATAGATTAAGGGCAGAATAGTAAAAGTTCAAGATGAACTTGTAGTGAAGAAAGTCAGCTGAACTTGAGATTTTCTCCAGTGTCGCTCAGCAGTATGAGAACATCTGCATAGGTATCGTGTCAGAGGAGTTTGCCAGGGCAGAGGATGAGTGTTTGATTTCCGAGCTATGGTAGGTAGGGCCAGATTGTCAAGGACGGATGTAAGGGTGGAGTTATAGTGGCAGATAGATTCATCAGGGCAGGAAAAGGAGGGGATGGAAGAGAGGAGAGGTTTGTAAGTGCGAGCGAGCTGTTGCTGCTCTAATGACATAATGCTTCTGTGAAGTTTGGTGTGAGGGGTAGAAGGAGGGAGAGTTGAAAGGAGGAATGTGATTTTACAAGTGAGGAGATGATGGTTAGAAAGAGGAAAAGGGGAGTTTGTGCAGTTTGAGCCAATCAGATTGAGCTCGCATTCTATTGGCTGTTCCGATCAGCCAATAGAATGCGAGCTCAATCTGATTGGCTGATTGGATCGGCCAATCGGATTGAACTAGATTCTGATTGGCTGATTCCATCAGCCAATCAGAAAATTCCTACCTTAATTCCGATTGGCTGATAGAATCCTATCAGCCAATCGGAATTCGAGGGACGCCATCTTGGATGACGTCCCTTAAAGGAACAGTCATTCATCGTTCAGTCGTCGGTCCGGATGGATGTTTCGCGCTGGAGGTCTTCAGGATCCTGCCACTTCGCTCCGGATGGAAGAAGATCGAAGATGCCGCTTGGAGAAGATGTTTGCCGGTCCGGATGTCCTCTTCTTGCCGGATAGGATGAAGACTTTGGAGCCTCTTCTGGACCTCTTCAGCACCGGATTATGGATCGCCAACCCCCGCTTGGGTTGGATGAAGATCTTGGAGCCAGGACGGATCGGTGATACCTGGATGGTGAAGACAAGGTAGGAAGATCTTCAGGGGATTAGTGTTAGGTTTATTTAAGGGGGGTTTGGGTTAGATTAGGGGTATGTGGGTGGTGGGTTGTAATGTTGGGGGGGGGTATTGTATGGTTTTTTTTACAGGCAAAAGAGCTGAAATTCTTGGGGCATGCCCAGCAAAGGGCCCTGTTCAGGGCTGGTAAGGTAAAAGAGCTTGTAACTTTTTTAATTTAGAATAGGGTAGGGAATTTTTTATTTTGGGGGGCTTTGTTATTTTATTAGGGGGCTTAGAGTAGGTGTAATTAGTTTAAAATTGTTGTAATATTTTTCTTATGTTTGTAAATATTTTTTTATTTTCTGTAACTTAGTTCTTTTTTATTTTTTGTACTTTAGCTAGTTTATTTAATTGTATTTATTTGTAGGAATTGTGTTTAATTAATTTATTGATAGTGTAGTGTTAGGTTAATTGTAGGTAATAGTAGGTAGTTTATTTAATTATTTTATTGATAGGGTAGTGTTAGGTTTAATTATATCTTAGGTTAGGATTTATTTTACAGGTAAATTTGTTATTATTTTAACTAGGTAACTATTAAATAGTTCTTAACTATTTAATAGCTATTGTACCTGGTTAAAATAATTACAAAGTTGCCTGTAAAATAAATATTAATCCTAAAATAGCTATAATATAATAATAATTTATATTGTAGCTATATTAGGATTTATTTTACAGGTAAGTATTTAGCTTTAAATAGGAATAAGTTATTTAATAAGAGTTAATTTATTTCGTTAGATAAAAATTATATTTAACTTAGGGGGGTGTTAGTGTTAGGGTTAGACTTAGCTTTAGGGGTTAATACATTTATTAGAATAGCGGTGAGCTCCGATCGGAAGATTAGGGGTTAATAATTGAAGGTAGGTGTCGGCGATGTTAGGGAGGGCAGATTAGGGGTTAATAATATTTATGATATGGTTAGTGAGGCGGATTAGGGGTTAATAACTTTATTATAGTAGCGCTCAGGTCCGCTCGGCAGATTAGGAGTTAATAAGTGTAGGCAGGTGTCGGCGACGTTGTGGGGGGCAGATTAGGGGTTAATAAATATAATATAGGGGTCGGCGGTGTTAGGGGTAGCAGATTAGGGGTACATAGGGATAACGTAGGTGGCGGCGCTTCGCGGTCGGAAGATTAGGGGTTAATTATTTTAAGTAGCTGGCGGCGATGTTGTGGGGGGCAGGTTAGGGGTTAATAAATATAATATAGGGGTCGGCGGTGTTAGGGGTAGCAGATTAGGGGTACATAAGTATAACGTAGGTGGCGGTCGGCAGATTAGGGGTTAAAAATTTTAATCGAGTGGCGGCGATGTGGGGGGACCTCGGTTTAGGGGTACATAGGTAGTTTATGGGTGTTAGTGTACTTTAGGGTACAGTAGTTAAGAGCTTTATAAACCGGCGTTAGCCAGAAAGCTCTTAACTCCTGCTATTTTCAGGCGGCTGGAATCTTGTCGTTAGAGCTCTAACGCTCACTTCAGAAACGACTCTAAATACCAGCGTTAGAAAGATCCCATTGAAAAGATAGGATACGCAAATGGCGTAGGGGGATCTGCGGTATGGAAAAGTCGCGGCTGAAAAGTGAGCGTTAGACCCTTTAATCACTGACTCCAAATACCAGCGGGCGCCCAAAACCAGCGTTAGGAGCCTCTAACGCTGGTTTTGACGGCTACCGCCGAACTCCAAATCTAGGCCGCTGTGTCTGAAGGAGAGAGCCAGGTTTCTGTGAGAGCCAGAAGATTTAGAGAGCGGGAGATAAAGATGTCATGGATATAAGTGAGCTTGTTGCAAACAGAGCAAGAGTTCCAGAGTACACAAGTGAAGCGGGTGGTGGCTTTAAATGCAAGAGGAATGAGATTAAGGTTACTAGAGTTTTGTTTTTGAAGTCTATTGAAAGCAAGGCACACATGGGTGTGCAAGGCTAGGAAGTTGTGGAGGACCGGGATTAGGGGAAATGTCACCAGCAGCTAGTATGAGCAAGAGGGAGAGTGACATGAGATGAGATGCAGATTTGCAGTAATGAGACAGTTTTTGGAATGAGGTGCAAGGGGGAGAGAGAGTGCTTTAAAGGGACATGAAACCCAAAAAATGTATTTCAGGATTCTGATAGAGAATACAATTTTAAACAACTTTTCAATTTACTTATATTATTTAATTTGCTTCCTTCTCTTGTTATACTTTGCTGAAAGGTTTGGCTAGGCAAGCTCAGGAGCAGCAGAGAACCTAGGCTCTAGCTGTTGATTGGTGGATGCATATATATATCGATTGTGATTGGCTCACCCATGTGTTCAGTTAGAAACCATAAGTACATTGCTGCTCCTTCAACAAATGATCAGAAGAGAATGAAACAAATTAGATAATAGAAGTAAATTAGAAAGTTGTTTAAAATTGTATTCTCTATCTGAATCATGAAAGAAAAATTTTGGATTTCATGTCCCTTTAAAAGAGATAGGCTAATGAACAGTATAGGTGGTTAGGGGAAGGAGTAATTGAATAAAGTAGTTTGTCATAGAGACAAAAGGTGTCAAAAAGGAATATCAAGATATTGCTAGATTGCATTTAAATAAACCATTTGATCTTGCTTCTAGCCAATTTGTATCTTTCTTTTTACTTTTTATTTTACTTGAGGCCAGAATGGATCTAAAACTCCTATTCTTTTTAAAAATTATTTTTGGTTCTGTAACAGAAATATCCTTTAAAAATTCATCTTTTTTCAGGATATGCCAATGCTTCTTTATAATTTTCCTAATCTCATTTGCTCCCTCATTATACGTGGTGATCATTGCAACTCCTTGTATGTTATTCATACTTTTAATTTTGTTTTTCTTAGAACCACTGATATAAGTTTTTAGGAGGGTGTCCCTATCCAGATTTGCTGCTCTGTCATGTGCATCCTTAACTACCTTATTTGAATATCCTTTCATGATAAATTTTTCTTTTAATTCAAATGCTTCTCTGTTAAAATCTTCCCATTTGGTACAGTTTCTCCTCAAACCGTGGAACTGACCAAATGGAATATTTTTTATCCAGCCAGGATGATGCCCACTTTTTGCATTCAAATAACCATTACTGTCTGTTGGCTTTTTATACAATTTGGTTAGGATATTCTTATTGTCATTAAACAAAATAAGGTCCAACAATTCAATCTCAACTTAATTTATTTTATCTGTAAAAGTTAAATTACAATTACTACTATTGATATATGAAATTAAGTTATTTAAATCTATTTCATTACCCTTCCAGATTAACAAGACATCATCAATAAATCCGATCCAAGTTACGATGGATTGTAGTTCCAAATGCAGTTTTCCTCCCAGAAACCCATGTACAGGTTGACATACATTGGGGCAAATTTAGTGCCCATTGCTTTGCCATTAATCCGTATGAAAAACTCATTATTAAACCAGAAATAATTTCTCTCCAGAATAAATTTAATTGAGTCTAATAAGAATTCTTTTTGGGGGTCTGGGAGAAATGTATGTTGATTAAATCAAAATTTGATGGCTTCCACCCCTTCTGTATGTGGAATATTGGTGTACAAAACACTTACATCAAGGGATACCCATCTATAGTTAGCTTCCCCTTTAATATCGGACATTTTTCAATGGTATGTGGAGTATCACGTATATAAGATCTTAGAGTGTTCAGAATAGGTTGTAGAAATGTGTCTACGTATTCAGATAATTTAGTAGTTAAAGAACCTATCCCTTATACAATTGGTCTTTCAGGAGGTCAAACTAAATATTTATGAAAATTGGGTAAGTGGTAGAAGAGAGATGTTTTTGGTGTGTTCTGGTCTAAAAAAACTCATTGTCATTTAGAATATTCTGATATTTAGCAGTATCCAAAAGCATTTATATTCCTTTAGGAAAATTTCTGTAGGATCCGATTTTAATTTTATATGTAGAAGCATCATTAACGGATCTATTCACTTATAGAACTATAATCTATCTTGTCCTGTACAATGATGCCTCCTCCCTTAATGCTTCCCTAATTATAATGTTATCGTCTATACTTAATGCATCTAAAATCTCTTTTTCTTTTTTTTTAGAGATTATCTTTTTTAACTTTGTAATTTTTACATAGGTTGGCCAGATCTTCTTCTACCATATTGGCAAATACTGGAATAAAATATATATAGAACTATATATTTAACCCCTTCACTACCTTGACTTTCAAAGAAAAACTTGGCCAAAATACGTTTTTTTATTTTTTTTATTTACGTGTCAAAATGATATATATTTTTTTAAATAATTTTTATTGAGGTGTTGTGATACAAACATCATACATTGAACGAATTATAAAATCAAGGTCAAATATACCATTATACAGAAAACAGTAACATTTGTAAGATAATGGATAAATACAACAGTGGATAATAGTAGCAAGGCTTCTCAAACCTCTATTTTATAATATTTTTAGCTTAATTGGCTGACTAATTGAGAGGCCACTTATGGACCATTTTGGATGAGTGAACTGAATTATATATGTTAGTCAGAAGGACAGCCACTTTTGGGCTTTATAGTAGTTGGTGGGAGACAGCGGGTGAGCACCGCTTGGAGTATAGAGGGAGGGGGAGGCTGTGGGGGGGGGAGGTTTCTGATATGGCACCAGACTGTGGTATAAAATAAAGTAACATAATACATGGGTCTCTTAAAGAGAAATATTGGCGCCTCCATTGAAATGTCACCTAAACCCATACGGTTAGGCCATTGAGAGCATAATATAAACAGACTTGTATAACGTATATCGCCTGGGAATATAGTATACCAAGATTACATCATTTGGGGTGGGTTGAGATATCGAGCTAGGGATGTATGGATGCTATAAACTCAGGTGCTCAGAGAGGACTAGATGTGGATTGACAGTCTATGTAGGTTTTGAGTACCTGAGTTATATACGTGCTTCAAAAATATATATCTTAAATTCGTTAAGGCTAAATGTATTATACAATGTAAATTGGATACTTGAGTATAAGTGCAAACCGAACAGTTAAAACAAACCTTCCATAAGTAAAATGGTTCCTCCAGATAAGGGTCTTGGCTAGTATATAAAGTAGATCAATATCTTTATATGAAGATGGTCAGGGGATCAGTTATCTAGGGTATAAACAATTTCTTATAAGGTCATCCTCTATAGTACCTCCCAATGTGAGCCTCACAGTGAGTAAGGAACCACACTGCCCTGGCCGCTGGCAGCATGATAGGGAACATATAAACAAAGTATGAGTCAAGATTCAATCACATCGACTAATCTGAGACCTAAATAGCTAACTAAAAATTATATCAGGTAGGCGTGTCATCAGACATCTGATTCATATTGACCTTGTTTAGGCAAAAACCATCTTCACTATATGTTGTCAGTTAACAGATATATACATTTACCAATACTATCCACAAAACAAATTATATAAAACTGGGTTAAGCTTTTCCTAGATCCCCTTACAACAATAAGATCCTGTATAAAGCATATGGAATCTTACGTTACATATATCATAGTGTCAAATATAATAAAGAGATACGCTTGACTGGTAAAATATTCATCTTAACCTCCATTAAAATATAACAGGTAAAATGTAGCTAGGAGCATCAAACATCATTAACCAACAGAGCTCAGTCATTGGCCAATAGTGATGTCGCAAACCTAAAACTTTGCGTTCGCGAACGGCGAACGCGAACTTCCGCAAATGTTCGCGAACCGGCGAACCGCCATTGACTTCAATGGGCAGGCGAATTTTAAAACCCACAGGCACGCTTTCTGGCCACAATAGTGATGGAAAAGTTGTTTTAAGGGGACTAACACCTGGACTCTGGCATGCCGGAGGGGGATCCATGGCAAAACTCCCACGAAAAATTACATAGTTGATGCAGAGTCTGGTTTTAAGCCATAAAGGGCCTAAATCACCTAACATTCCTAAATTGTTTGGAATAACGTGGGTTATGAGTGGTGCCACTAACTTGGCAAGTGGGCCTGGCACACACGCAGGCAACTTCAATTAGATTAAACTAACAGACTGATGTTTCACAGTCAACATTTTTTTTTTTTTAATATTTACACTACTGTTATAACAAATATGATTGGTGGCACTAGTTGGAAAGTTGACCTGGCACACACACTGGCAGGCAGGCAACTGCAATTCAATTGCACTAGCAGACTGATGATTCACAGCCAAAAAAGTTTTGATTTTAAATATTTTCAAAACTGTTATAACAAATATGATTGGTGGCAATAGTTAGCAGCAAGTGGGCCTGGCACACACGCTGGCAGGCAGGAAACTTCAATTAGATTACACTAGCAGACTAATCTTTCACAGTCAAAAAATATTTTTTTTGTTATTTTTACACTACTGTTATAACAAATATGATTGGTGGCACTAGTTGGCAAGTGGGCCTGGCACACACAGTGGGAGGAAGGCAACTGCAATTAGATTACACTAGCTGACTGATGCTTCATAGTCAAAAAAGTTTTTTTTTAAATATTTAAAATACTGTTATAACAAATATGATTGGTGGAACTCGTTGGCAAGTGGGCCTGGCACACACGCTGGCAGGCAGGAAACTGCAATTCAATTGCACTAGCAGACTGATGATTCACAGTAAAAAAAGTTTTAATTTTAAATATTAACACTACTGTAATAACAAATATGATTGGTGGCAATAGTTGGCAAGTGGGCCTGGCACACACGCTGGCAGGCAGGCAACTGCAATTCAATTGCACTAGAAGACTAATGATTCACAGTCAAAAAAGTTTTTATTTTAAATATTTGCACTACTGTAATAACAAATATGATTGGTGGCACTAGGCCTGGCACACACATTTAATTTTACAAAAATTACAGTAATGTTACAACAGATAGGAGTGATGGCACTCAGGATAGAAGTAGGCACAGTATGTGATGGCAGCCTGACACACAGGCTGGCACTAGTGGCAGGCTGGCCTGGCAACTAAAATTAAATAACACTAGAAGACTGATGTAATTTTTTTTTTTTTTACAAAATTTAAAATAATGTTACACCAGATAGGAGTGGTGGACTGGCACTGAGGATGGAAGTAGGCACAGTATATGATGGCAGCCTGACACACAAGCTGGCACTAATGGCAGCCAGGCTGGCCTGGCAACTAACATTAAATAACACTAGAAGAGGACTGATGTAAAAAAAAAATATATTAAAATTTTACACTAATGTTACACCAGATATAAGTGGTGGAAAAAAGAGCTAGTAATCACACTATATGATGTGGGCCTGACACACAGGCCTGATGGAAAATGAAATTAGATTACACTAGCAAAATGATTTAAAAGTTTTTTTTAAAAGATTTACAATAATGTTAAGCAGATATGAGTGGTGGCTGGCACAGCAATTAAGCACAGTATATGCTGTGTGAGACTGACACACAGGCCTGATAGAAAATGAAATTAGATTACACTAGCAAAATGAATTAAAAGTTTTTTGGTTTAAATTTACACTAAGCACATATGAGTGGTGGCTGGCACAGAGCAATTAACCACAGTATATGCTGTGTGAGCCTGAGACACAGGCTTGATAGAAAATGAAATTAGATTACACTAGCAAAATGATTTAAAAGTTTTTTTAAAATTGTTTTACAATAATGTTAAGCAGATATGAGTGGTGGCTGCTGGCACAGAGCAATTAACCACTGTATATGCTGTGTAAGCCTGACACACAGGCCTGATAGAAAATGAAATTAGATTACACTAGCAAAATGATTTAAAAGTTTTGTTGTTAAGCAGATATGAGTGGTGGCTGGCACAGAGCAATTAACCAAAAGACTGAAAAAAACTGAAGTTCTAGCCCTAAAAAGGGCTTTTTGGGGTGCTGTACTTACAGCAGAGATTAGATGAGTCCTTCAGGACTGTACTGGACACTAAGTACACTAGCCTAGCTATCTATTTCCCTATAATGTCAGCAGCAGCAACACTAAACCTCCTCTCACTAAGAAAGCAAGATCGTAATGAATCTAAAATGGCTGCTGCCCAGAAGCTGGGAGGGTCTGTGAGGGAGTGTCTGCTGCTGATTGGCTGAAATGTGTCATCAGGCTGTGCGATACAAGGTCAAAGTTTACTCAATGATAAAGAATAGGGGGCAAATCAAACATCGCATATGTTCGCCCGCAGCGGCGAACATGAACAAGCTATGTTCGCCGGGAACTGTTCTCCGGGGAACTGTTCGCGACATCACTATTGGCCAACTGTTCTGAATTGTAAAATAAATGTAAGTACATATTTATGCAGTCACCCAACTTATAGGATTTTCAAGGCTATCGTTAAGGCGTAATTGGTCTGTGTAAAGAGAAAATATAGAAAGGAAGATTAACTCATATGATTAATATGGCCAACCTGGAAATAAGAGGGTAGTATAATAGGTATTAGTTGATGGACCATTCACAAAATTCAAATAGTTGCCATACTGTTGGTACTGTTGGAGTCTGCTCATGAAGTGATTCATATGAATATTCAGGTATTTGTATAGATCTGACCATATAACCAAAAACAGTATGGGATCCAATAATATATACGCCTTTAACTTAAAAAATTGCACGCTATGTCACATCTAGATCTCCCCTTCCCATAGAGCCAGTATGTGGAGAGTGGATATTATATTATAGGAGCAGTTTCTTCTGAATTTCTAAATAGAAACTCCTTTAAATATTTAAAATAGTAAGCCTATGCTGTATATGGAGATCTGGTATACAGATATCATCTGAAACAGAACTCTTTAAGTGAAGTTAAATATAGTGTACTTCTCTAGCTCCAAGGACATATATTCCTGTATAGAGAGTAAAGCAAGAAAAAAAAATTATCTCAGGAACCCCGTTATATGGAGGAGACAATTATAGGAGAAGTCTAAGTAGCTGGGGGAAAAAAATGCAGGTGGGTAACCCTGGCATTATGTGAAGTAAACAAAACTGATTATAGCTTATGAAAGATAGGTATAAGTAACCGGGATCAGGGAGGCAGCAAAAATGACATAGCAGTAGTGAAATTCAGAGCTACAGGTCATCTATTACATAATCACTTTAAAGTACATTTGAAACTAGTAAGAAGCCTTAGGATATTACCATCCCATATCAGAGAGGATATGTTACTATAATTAACACATTATTAACAGGTGTATTGCTGTCTATCCCACCCTAGTCTTTTGTCGATCCGGACAGAATGGAGGCGACAGATTGCAAAAATACCAAGACAATTGTAGACAAACTGCTGATGGAAATAGCTGTCTAAACCTGGATCTGCCATCAAACTGAGCTGTGAACATCTTGTGGTCATAGTGTATGTAAGTCCATTTGGGAGGTTTAGGACTGTTACTTAGAACGTGTAACTTTGTTGGCTCTAGAACCACTTCTGAGTTTGCAAATACTTCTGTTAACATTACTGGTTGTAGAATCTCCGCCTTCGTTGTCTCCCTCTGTCTCGGACCTTCAACAGGAACAGGATTTTCTCTCTGCGTATTGTGGGTATATGGTGCACTTGCTATATTGGATGGTTGGTGTTGGAGCTCCACATCAGAATATTGTGTATTGTTGTTTACATGTGGCGTTTCATCTGGTACTTCGTTCTGTAAAGAGCTTAATGATGACTTCAGTATGGACACACATGCCGTATGATGTCGATCCAGACAATCAGAAAGTTCATTTAGAAGGAGAGTTATGAGCTCCATATTAATGTGTGTCTAGTATAATAGTTACATACCAAGAAGATCAGTGAAGGTTATTTTGAGCACTAGTAGTGAAGTACCGTCTCTGGCCAAGATGGGGACTCGCGCCACTTAGATGCAGCTATGTAGATTTGTTGCCGATGTGGCTTGTACCAGTGACCCTTGTGGTTGCAGTTGGAAGCTTTTCACTAAACAGAAGTATCACCGTCATGAGCAGTACTGCGAAGTATAGGATTATAAGCACTCCTAAATATTCATATCTGAAAAGGGCTTCCTTGATGATGTGTTCCCAGGCGTGATAGTTAGCTGACATAGCAGCTTAAGTTGAAGTGTCAGAGTGAGTGTAGGTTATGCTTAAAGCAAACTTGTACCAATCTTGGAGCAATTTATAAAGAGAAAAGTAGAATCATGTCTTAATTAAGACAATTAGCTGAGGAGCTCCTACAGCGTGTGACCACTCTCATCTTCAGTTGGCACCGCCCCAATATATATTTTTTAAGTAGCCATCCCAAGGTATTGATTCAGACCCATTTAGGTATATTTCATGCCACCATTTCACCACCAAATGTGATCAAATAAAAATAATTGTTAATTTTTTCACAAACTTATTTACATACTGCTTGTGCAATCATGGCACAAATGGTTGTAAAAGCTTCTCTGCGATCCCCTTTGTTCAGAAATAGCAGACATATATGGTTTTGCCATTGCATTTTTGGTAATTAGATGACCTCTAATTGCAGCTGCGTACCACACTCCTATTGTTCCCAGCAGTGAAGGGGTTAATTAGGTAGATTGTAAGGTTAATTTTAGCTTTAGTGTAGAGATTACCCTCCCACCTGACACTTCCCACCCCCTGATCCCTACCTGATCCCTCCCAAACAGCTCTCTTCGCTCCCCCACCCCCTACTGGTCACCCCATCTTAAGTACTGGCAGACAGTCTGCCAATATAAAAAAATTATGTTTCTTCTGTTAAGTGTGATCAGTCCACGGGTCATCATTACTTCTGGGATATTACTCCTCCCCAACAGGAAGTGCAAGAGGATTCACCCAGCAGAGCTGCATATAGCTCCTCCCCTCTACGTCACTCCCAGTCATTCTCTTGCACCCAACGACTAGATAGGATGTGTGAGAGGACTATGGTGATTATACTTAGTTTTATATCTTCAATCAGCAAACGGTCCCTAAGGTGGAGGGAGCAGTTTCTACCTTAGCTAAGCGTACCACTATCCCGGTGGAGGATAGCTGTGCTTTTTCAGATCCAATGGATAAAAAATTAGAGGGTTACCTTAAGAAAATGTTTGTTCAACAAGGTTTTATATTGCAACCCCTTGCATGCATTGCGCCGATCACGGCTGCAGCGGCATTCTGGATTGAGTCTCTGGAAGAGAACATTGGTTCAGCTACTCTGGACGACATTACGGACAGGCTTAGAGTCCTTAAACTAGCTAATTCATTCATTTCGGAGGCCGTAGTACATCTTACTAAACTTACGGCAAAGAATTCAGGATTCGCCATTCAGGCACGCAGGGCGCTGTGGCTAAAATCCTGGTCAGCTGATGTTACTTCTAAGTCTAAATTGCTTAATATACCTTTCAAAGGGCAGACCTTATTCGGGCCCGGGTTGAAAGAGATTATTGCTGACATTACAGGAGGTAAAGGCCATGCCCTGCCTCAGGACAAAGCCAAAGCCAAGACTAGACAGTCTAATTTTCGTTCCTTTCGTAATTTCAAAGCAGGAGCAGCATCAACTTCCTCTGCACCAAAACAGGAAGGAGCTGTTGCTCGCTACAGACAAGGCTGGAAACCTAACCAGTCCTGGAACAAGGGCAAGCAGACTAGGAAACCTGCTGCTGCCCCTAAAACAGCATGAATTGAGGGCCCCCGATCCGGGATCGGATCTAGTGGGGGGCAGACTTTCTCTCTTCGCCCAGGCTTGGGCAAGAGATGTTCAGGATCCCTGGGCGCTAGAGATAATATCTCAGGGATACCTTCTGGACTTCAAATACTCTCCTCCAAGAGAGAGATTTCATCTGTCAAGATTGTCAACAATCCAGACAAAGAAAGAGGCGTTTCTACGCTGCGTACAAGAGCTCTTGTTAATGGGAGTAATCCATCCAGTTCCACGATCGGAACAGGGACAGGGGTTTTACTCAAATCTGTTTGTGGTTCCCAAAAAAGAGGGAACTTTCAGACCAATCCTGGACTTAAAGATCCTAAACAAATTCCTAAGAGTTCCATCGTTCAAGATGGAGACTATTCGGACAATTTTACCTATGATCCAAGAGGGTCAGTACATGACCACTGTAGATTTAAAAGATGCTTACCTTCACATACCGATTCACAAAGATCATTATCGGTACCTAAGGTTTGCCTTCCTAGACAGGCATTACCAGTTTGTGGCTCTTCCATTCGGATTGGCTACAGCTCCAAGAATCTTCACAAAGGTTCTGGGTGCTCTTCTGGCGGTACTAAGACCGCGGGGAATCTCGGTAGCTCCATACCTAGACGACATTCTGATACAAGCTTCAAGCTTTCAAACTGCCAAGTCTCATACAGAGTTAGTGCTGGCATTTCTAAGGTCACATGGATGGAAGGTGAACGAAAAGAAAAGTTCACTCGTTCCACTCACAAGAGTTCCCTTCCTGGGGACTCTTATAGATTCTGTAGAAATGAAGATTTACCTGACAGAGGACAGGCTAACAAGACTTCAAAGTGCTTGCCGCACCCTTCATTCCATTCAACACCCGTCAGTGGCTCAATGCATGGAGGTAATCGGCTTAATGGTAGCGGCAATGGACATAGTACCCTTTGCACGCTTACACCTCAGACCACTGCAACTGTGCATGCTAAGTCAGTGGAATGGGGATTACTCAGACTTATCCCCTTCTCTGAATCTGGATCAAGAGACCAGAAATTCTCTTCTATGGTGGCTTTCTCGGCCACATCTGTCCAGGGGGATGCCATTCAGCAGACCAGACTGGACAATTGTAACAACAGACGCCAGCCTTCTAGGTTGGGGTGCCGTCTGGAATTCTCTGAAGGCTCAGGGACAATGGAGTCAGGAGGAGAGTCTCCTGCCAATAAACATTCTGGAATTGAGAGCAGTTCTCAATGCCCTCCTGGCTTGGCCCCAGTTGACAACTCGGGGGTTCATCAGGTTTCAGTCGGACAACATCACGACTGTAGCTTACATCAACCATCAGGGAGGGACAAGAAGCTCCCTAGCTATGATGGAAGTATCAAAGATAATTCGCTGGGCAGAGTCTCACTCTTGCCACCTGTCAGCAATCCACATCCCGGGAGTGGAGAACTGGGAGGCGGATTTCTTAAGTCGTCAGACTTTTCATCCGGGGGAGTGGGAACTTCATCCGGAGGTCTTTGCCCAAATACTTCGACGTTGGGGCAAACCAGAGATAGATCTCATGGCGTCTCGACAGAACGCCAAGCTTCCTCGTTACGGGTCCAGATCCAGGGATCCAGGAGCAGTCCTGATAGATGCTCTGACAGCACCTTGGGACTTCAGGATGGCTTACGTGTTTCCACCCTTCCCGTTACTTCCTCGATTGATTGCCAGAATCAAACAAGAGAGAGCATCAGTGATTCTAATAGCACCTGCGTGGCCACGCAGGACTTGGTATGCAGACCTGGTGGACTTGTCATCCTGTCCACCTTGGTCTCTACCTCTGAAACAGGACCTTCTGATACAGGGTCCCTTCAAACATCAAAATCTAACTTCTCTGAAGCTGACTGCTTGGAAATTGAACGCTTGATTTTATCAAGACGTGGGTTTTCTGAGTCAGTTATTGATACCTTAATACAGGCTAGGAAACCTGTTACCAGAAAGATTTACCATAAGATATGGCGTAAATACCTATATTGGTGTGAATCCAAAGGTTACTCTTGGAGTAAGGTTAGGATTCCTAGGATATTGTCTTTTCTACAAGAAGGTTTAGAAAAGGGTTTATCTGCTAGTTCATTAAAGGGACAGATCTCAGCTCTGTCCATTCTGTTACACAAACGTCTGTCAGAAGTTCCTGACGTCCAGGCTTTTTGTCAGGCTTTGGCCAGGATTAAGCCTGTGTTTAAAACTGTTGCTCCACCATGGAGTTTAAACCTTGTTCTTAATGTTTTACAGGGCGTTCCGTTTGAACCCCTTCATTCCATTGATATAAAGTTGTTATCTTGGAAAGTTCTATTTTTAATGGCTATTTCCTCGGCTCGAAGAGTCTCTGAATTATCAGCCTTACATTGTGATTCTCCTTATTTGATTTTTCATTCGGATAAGGTAGTCCTGCGTACTAAACCTGGGTTCTTACCTAAGGTAGTTACTAACAGGAATATCAATCAAGAGATTGTTGTTCCTTCTTTATGCCCAAATCCTTCTTCAAAGAAGGAACGTCTACTGCACAACCTGGATGTAGTCCGTGCTCTAAAATTTTACTTACAGGCAACTAAGGAATTTCGACAAACGTCTTCTCTGTTTGTCATTTACTCTGGGCAGAGGAGAGGTCAAAAAGCTTCCGCTACCTCTCTTTCTTTTTGGCTTCGTAGCATAATTCGTTTAGCTTATGAGACTGCTGGACAGCAGCCTCCTGAAAGAATTACAGCTCATTCTACTAGAGCTGTGGCTTCCACTTGGGCCTTCAAGAATGAGGCCTCTGTTGAACAGATTTGCAAGGCTGCAACTTGGTCTTCGCTTCATACTTTTTCCAAATTTTACAAATTTGACACTTTTGCTTCATCGGAGGCTATTTTTGGGAGAAAGGTTCTTCAGGCAGTGGTTCCTTCTGTATAAAGAGCCTGCCTATCCCTCCCGTCATCCGTGTACTTTTGCTTTGGTATTGGTATCCCAGAAGTAATGATGACCCGTGGACTGATCACACTTAACAGAAGAAAACATAATTTATGCTTACCTGATAAATTCCTTTCTTCTGTAGTGTGATCAGTCCACGGCCCGCCCTGTTTTTAAGGCAGGTAAATATTTTTTAATTTATACTCCAGTCACCACTTCACCCTTGGCTTTTCCTTTCTCGTTGGTCCTTGGTCGAATGACTGGGAGTGACGTAGAGGGGAGGAGCTATATGCAGCTCTGCTGGGTGAATCCTCTTGCACTTCCTGTTGGGGAGGAGTAATATCCCAGAAGTAATGATGACCCGTGGACTGATCACACTACAGAAGAAAGGAATTTATCAGGTAAGCATAAATTATGTTTTTTTTAAAAAAAAAAAAAAAAAAAATTATTATAACTGTAATGATCAGGCATCTGCCCTCATATGGAACTGGAGCACTGATCCATATGGAAATGCTATTTTTTAATATAAAAACTAAAATATGCTTTGGAAAATTAACCAGAGAATTTGCCTGTTTACGGGCGCTCTACTTATAATCTAGCCCATAGTCATCTTGATATTTTTTTACATCAATTTACAAACAAAAATGGGGGTCGTGTCTGGGCAGTGGCCATGTTAAGCTGCAAAACTAGTAGCTCTATGCCAAGTTGTGATAATCCGCCGATTATCTCATTATATATTTAACATCTAAGCCTGAAATAACTAAAGATCATCTAAGCAGTTGACCCTATACCGACTGATGCTATTATTTTAGTGATATCACTTCTCAGAGCTCTAGTTCAGACCTTTGAACATTCTAGGTGGTGGCCACTTGTTGAATTTTCCATCCCCCACCCAGATGAACCGGGTAGAGCAGTACAAGTTGGAGACGCAGAATACTGGAGCTATATTGCTGAGATTGTTTGAGGAACATTGCCAGAAGCTTCACCAGCTAATAGATGGATGCTTCAGTGGAGCTCTTGACTTAACTGAACAGGAACACAATGAATCCACTGATCCTCAGCAGAGTTTATGGCAAATCCCTCCAAGGCAGACCCCTGTCGCTAAACTTTCCCGAGGGGATGTATGCGGCAAGAGGAAGCCTGATTCGGCTCTTTCCCAAACAATGTCTTCAATGGCTACGTGCAAAGCTGTCCCTACACTGTGTACTAAGACACTAAAAATGAGACATCACCTAAGACTAGGCAAGAAGCCAGATCGGAGATTACTGAAGATCTAGATCGTAAGTCTAATCAATGCGATAAGATCCCCCTGCCAACAGCAAGCGCAGCTTTTCACAGAGGCAAAGAGGCCGAGTCAATGTGGGCCCCACACAAACGCTTTTAGACCAATCTCAGCCAAGGCCCCTGCCAAAGACCTTTTGGTCCACATATATATCATTATGCTGGAAGACAGGTATAGGATGAATCTTTAACAATGCATGGACACCAGCAGTATTTATTATTTTGAAAAAAGGGGAAAAAAAATTAAACAATGATACAACAAGCCATAACTACCTGCTACTAACTTTTTATTGCTGTACATAACTTCATTCCTTGAGTGCACTTCTATTTACAGTACATATAGACTGATTCAACCATAATGATGGCAACTACGCCTGATGCTTGGGGGACTCTATTATTCAATGCCAATTTATATATACCATAACTTAGAGTTGTGCAGCTACCTACTTTTGTGCTATTGCTATATGTTCCCTATATCACTAGTCTGTACTAATATAACAAAATATTATAGAGAAACAAATAGTTATTTTATTTACAAATGAGTACAAGTCTACTCCTACATAAGCTGGGCTCATAGCTTTTTCTTGTCTTTTTTTTCTTTGGCCTGTCTGTTATTATAATTAGCTTTTAAAATGCCCATAGTTAATTGTGTTATACACTTCAGAAGCATTAACCTCACTCTTGCAGTCCATTTTCTGGTATGTTTACAGTTAACCATATATTGTCCTGCTACAATTTTTATTCACTTGGATTATGAAGTGTATTATGTAATTCTGCAGTGATGCTGAAACTCCCCTCTATGTTCTATTCTGCTGCACTGCCAGCAGCCGAGGTGGTACAGACTCTATATATTTACCATAGGGAAACCCATCATGTATACTTGTCAGCCCTGCATGATATCAAAGAGAATTTTATTTAGTAGGAATTCTTGTGCATTACACCTAAACCATGCGTCATCAACATTCAGAGGATTTTATTTAGCACCATTTACCCATACACCCTATACATATTTTCTGTGTCTCTATTACTCATAGTTCAGAAATTACAGACTCCTATATTCTCATAAACAACCATTATATGTTGCCATTTACATGTTCCCTTCAGATCCAAGAGTGATCTCTCTTATTCAGTTTTCCTTCTGCTGTTTTAATCTTAAGAGTCAGAAAGTCCAAAAGTGGCCTATAGTTAGGATCTGAAGGTTCCCTATGTTAAAATATGTGCCTTTATTATCATAAAAGAGGCTTCTCAACTGAGACCCAAGAGTAGTCTCCTTAGTTTGAAAGTACCTTCTGTTAATTCATATTCTATTTTGTTCTAAGAGGTCCAAGAGTGGCCTTTTGTGTCAAATAGGAGGTCTCTAGATAGACTGGCAAGCTACTTATATATACTATACACATGCTACAAGTATCACCTTACTCTTGCTTTTAATTTCAATGTGTAGTATATACTTACTGTTAACTTGACATTTTGTTTAATGTTTACATTTTCATTTTATTGTTGTATGCCTTGAAATAAACCTCAAATAAAAAAAAATTACAAGCAAAAATGTCATCAAGACACATGACTGGTAAATCTTTTACTTTTCTTAGGGGTTACATAGTCAGTTCTCTAAGTATCCCTTAATGAAAAAAAATAAATTGCTCTTTTGTCCAAAAAATGTAAATAAATTAAGTTGCCCTTATAGTCATATTTATTTATCATTCAATAGCTATCTTCTGCCTGAGAAACCTGCAATAAAGAGAGAAGTGCACTCACAGGAACGACCAACCAGCTCAATAACATTCATCTAAATTACAAGTTTTGCGGTACTGTGTGGTATGGCTTTTAGCCAATAGGAATGCAACGGTACCCCAATATAAAAGAGGTACCTTGCATTCAATCCTCAGTGTGCGGTGACGATCGTATGAAGAGGATCCTCCACGCTGAATTGCCCTGCGGTCACTGGTCCTGTTCTGCGGTCACCTCCACTCCGTGCCGCCTTCGCCCTGGATGAAGATAGGAGAGGTCCCCAGGCTCTTCTATCTTTTCCGCCGGACTTCAAGAACAGTGAGTAGCTATTTGGGAGTTAGACTTAGTTTTTTTTTGTTTTTTTGGGTGTTTTTTTTTAGATTAGGGATTTTTTTATTTTAATGGTCACAAAACAGCTGTATGCCCATTTAGGGGCAATGGGTAGCAAAGGTATTTTTTATACTTAGTTTTTTTATTATTGGGGGGGGGGGGGTATTTTTAAGGGGCATTTGTAATTTTTGTAGGTAAAAGAGCTGTTTAACTTAGGGCAATGCCCTTTTAAGGGCTATTGGTAGTTTATTAATAGATTAGGGGGTGTTTTTATTTTGGGGGGCTTTTTGTTTTTATAGGGCTATTAGATTAGGTTTAAAATTATTTTGGATAATTTTGTTTATTATTTTTTTGTAATCTTACGGCTAGATTACGAGTTGTGCGTTAGGGTAAAAAAGCAGTGAGATCCTAATGCTGCTTTTTTTATGCCTGGTATTACGAGTCATGAAGGTTTAGGGTGACCGCACACTTCTTTGGTCTTACCGCAAAACGACTTACGTAAGCTTCGTAAAGTCTTTTTTCTATGGGACTTCCATAGCGCTGGTATTATGAGTCTGTCTTGGGAGGCCAAAATGTGAGCGGTACACCCTACCCCATCAAGAGTTCTAATGCTTGGATGAAGACGTCTCCTGGTAAGTCGATCTTCAGGGGTTTAGTGTTAGGTTTTTTTAAGGGTGTATTGGGCAGGTTTATTTTTTAGATTAGGGGTTTGGGCTTGCAAAAGAGCTAACTGCCCTTTTAAGGGCAATGCCCATCCAAATGCCCTTTTCAGGGCAATGGGGAGCTTAGGTTTTTTTAGCTAGTATTTTATTTGGGGGGTTGGTTGTGTGGGTGGTGGGTTTTACTGTGGGGGTGTTGTTTGTATTTTTTTTTACAGGTAAAAGAGCTGATTACTTTGGGGCAATGCCCTGCAAAAGTCCCTTTTAAGGGCTATTGGTAGTTTAGTTTAGGCTAGGGGTTTTTTTATTTTGGGGGGGCTTTTTTATTTTAATAGGGCTATTAGATTAGGTGTAATTAGTTTAAATTTCTGTAATTTGTTTATTATTTTCTGTAATTTAGAGTTTTGTTTTTTTTGTACTTTAGCTAATTTAACTTAATGTAGGTAATTGTATTTAATTTAGTTAATTTATTTAATTATTGTGTAGTGTTAGGTGTTAGTGTAACTTAGGTTAGGTTTTATTTTACAGGTAAATTTGTCTTTATTTTAACTAGGTAGTTATTAAATAGTTAATAACTATTTAATAACTATTCTACCTAGTTAAAATAAATACAAACTTGCCTGTAAAATAAAAATAAATCCTAAAATAGCTACAATGTAACTATTAGTTATATTGTAGCTATCTTAGGGTTTATTTTATAGGTAAGTATTTAGTTTTAAATAGGAATAATTTAGTTAATGGTAGTAAAATTTATTTCGATTTATTTAAATTATATTTAAGTTAGGGGGTGTTAGGTTTAGGGTTAGACTTAGGTTTAGGGGTTAATAACTTTAATATAGTGGCGGCGATGTTGGGGGCGGCAGATTAGGGGTTAATAAATGTAGGTAGGTGGCGGCGACATTGGGGGCGGCAGATTATTGGTTAATAAATATAATGTAGGTGTCGGCGATGTTGGGAGCAGCAGATTAGGGGTTCATAAGTATAATGTAGGTGGTGGTGGTGTCCGGAGCCGCAGATTAGGGGTTAATGATATAATGTAGGTGTCGGCGATGTCGGGGCGGCAGATTAGGGGTTAATAAGTGTAATATTAGAGGTGTTTGGACTCAGGGGTTCATGTTAGGGTGTTAGGTGTAGACATAACTTTTATTTCCCCATAGGAATCAATAGGGCTGCGTTAAGGAGTTTTACGCTGCTTTTTTGCAGGTGTTAGACTTTTTTTTAGCCGGCTCTCCCCGTTGATTCCTATGGGGAAATCGTGCACGAGCACATTACACCAGCTCACCGCTGACTTAAGCAGCGCTGGTATTGGAGTGCGGTAATGAGCAAAATTTTGCTCAACGCTCACTTCTTGTCTTTTAACAACGGGTTTCTGAAAACTCGTAATACCAGCGCTGTAGGTAAGTGAGCGGTGAGCAAAAACTGCTCGTTAACACCGCACAGCCTCTAACGCAATACTCGTAATCTGGGCTTTAGTTTTTTTTTATTTTGCGTAATTTTATTGTTTGTTTTTTTTGGTAATGTTAGTTTTTTTGTTATTTTTCGTAATTTTAGTGGGTTTTTTTTGTAATGTTAGATATTTTTAATTTTTTTTGCAGTGTTAGGATCTTTTAGTTTTATTATAGTAGTAGCGATGTGGGGGGCTGGCAGTTTAGGGGTTAATAACTTTATTATAGTAGTAGCGATGTGGGGGCCAGCGGTTTAGGTGTTAATAGGTATATTTAGTGTCAGCGATGTCAGGGGGCTGCGGTTTAGGGGTTAATAAATGTATTATAGTAGTAGCAATGTGGGGTGACGGTTTAGGACTTAATAGTTTTATTATAGTAGCAGTGATGTGGAGGCCGGCGGTTTATGGGTTAATAACTTTATAATAGTAGTAGCAATGTGGGGGGGGCAGCAGTTTAGGGGTTAATAGGTTTATTTAGTGCAGCAATGTCTGGAGGTGGCGGATTAGGGGTATTTAGACTAGGGGTTTATGTTAGGGTGTTAGGTTTTTTTTTTTGTTTTGTTTTTTTTTTTCAATCAAAATAATGTTTATTAAGCATATTAAGAAAAAAGATACAATAGGTTCCATAGGGTTACAAAAAGACATAGATAAATACAAAGATGTAAGCAAACGCTTTTAACATTGATTAGCTTTGTATAGCAAGATATGGAGAACTATAAATCTCTGGGCAGGTTACGGGAAAGTTCATATCATAGTCCCATGTTTCAAATTCTCTTTGGTTCCCTTTTGGGAAGGTGACCATCTAAGCCCATATATAACATATACATTGCCGTTATCAACCAAAATACTTTGCCTTCCTGAACATGTTGCAGAAATAACAGTGTTGTTTTATCTTCATTAAACATAAAGACATGTGCAAGACTATCTACCTTGCATTTCTAATTAAAAAATTCAGTACACAAACTAAATCACACCTCATAACAATGATTTAAAAATCTAACACATCAGAAAAACCAGAGTTCCAGGGCGGGCCCCGGGAGGGTGTTAGGTTTTAACGTAACTTTCTTTTCCCCACAGACATCAATGGGGATTGTGTTATAGCGATCAACAATCCACGATCGCAGGTATTAGTTTTTTTTCTCTCCATTGATGTCTATGGTGGAAAACGTGCACGAGCACGTCAAGTCAGGCCTTGGCTTTTGTTCGGTATGGAGTTTATGGCACCATACTGCACAACAAAGCGCACAACTTGTAATCTTGGTGATTATTAGCCTGCTCTATGGCAATTTACCACCTGCGTGCAGCTTCTTTTTATCCCAGTAATGCTTTTCACAGAGTAGAACTTTCCTCTAGTATGTAAGTCTGATACAGTCTATTACTGTCAGTCCGGCGCCAGAATACCAGGCAATTCCTCTCTGAACAAGGAACACAGCAACCCCAGATGATCGTTTCGGCTTTCATTCGCCTAGATTTAGAGTTTTGTCGGTAATGACCCGCGTAGCTAACGCTGGCTTTTTTCTGGCTGCACCTTTTAAATAACTCTGGTTTTGAGAGTTCACAGAATGGCTGCGTTAGGCTCCAAAAAGGGAGCGTACAGGCATATTTAACGCCACTGCAACTCTCGATACCAGAGTTGCTTACGGACGCGGCCAGCTTCAAAAACGTGCTCGTGCACGATTCCCCCATAGAAAACAATGGGACTGTTTGAGCTGAAAAAAAACCTAACACCTGCAAAAAAGCCGCGTTCAGCTCCTAACGCAGCCCCATTGTTTCCTATGGGGAAACACTTGCTACGTCTGCACCTAACACTCTAACATGTACCCCGAGTCTAAACACCCCTAACCTTACACTTATTAACCCCTATTCTGCCGCCCCCGCTATCGCTGATCCCTGCATATTATTATTAACCCCTAATCTGCCGCTCCGTAAACCGCCGCTACTTACATTATCCCTATGTACCCCTAATCTGCTGCCCCTAACACCGCCGACCCCTATATTATATTTATTAACCCCTAATCTGCTCCCCACAACGTCGCCTCCACCTGCCTACACTTATTAACCCCTAATCTGCCGAGCGGACCGCACCGCTATTATAATAAAGTTATTAACCCCTAATCCGCCTCACTAACCCTATAATAAATAGTATTAACCCCTAATCTGCCCTCCCTAACATCAACGACACCTAACTTCAAACATTAACCCTTAATCTGCCGACTGGAGCTCACCGCTATTCTAAAAAATGTATTAACCCCTAAAGCTAAGTCTAACCCTAACACTAACACCCCCCTAAGTTAAATATAATTTAAATCTAACGAAATTAATTAACTCTTATTAAATAAATTATTCCTATTTAAAGCTAAATACTTACCTGTAAAATAAACCCTAATATAGCTACAATATAAATTATAATTAGATTATAGCTATTTTAGGATTTATATTTATTTTACAGGTAACTTTGTATTTATTTTAACCAGGTACAATAGCTATTAAATAGTTAAGAACTATTTAATAGCTAAAATAGTTAAAATAATTACAAAATTACCTGTAAAATAAATCCTAACCTAAGTTACAATTAAACCTAACACTACACTATCAATAAATAAATTAAATAAACTACCTACAATTATCTACAATTAAACCTAACACTACACTATCAATAAATTAATTAAATACAATATCTACAAATAACTACAATGAAATAAACTAACTAAAGTACAAAAAATAAAAAAGAACTAAGTTACAAAAAATAAAAAAATATTTACAAACATCAGAAAAATATTACAACAATTTTAAACTAATTACACCTACTCTAAGCCCCCTAATAAAATAACAAAGCCCCCTAAAATAAAAAAATGCCCTACCCTATTCTAAATTACTAAAGTTCAAAGCTCTTTTACCTTACCAGCCCTGAACAGGGCCCTTTGCGGGGCATGCCCCAAAGAATTCAGCTCTTTTGCCTGTAAAAAAAACACATACAATACCCCCCCCAACATTACAACCCACCACCCACATACCCCTAATTTAACCCAAACCCCCCTTAAATAAACCTAACACTAAGCCCCTGAAGATCTTCCTACCTTATCTTCACCATACCAGGTTCACCGATCGATCCAGAAGAGCTCCTCCGATGTCTTGATCCAAGCCCAAGCGGGGGGCTGAAGATGTCCATGATCCGGCTGAAGTCTTCATCCAAGCGGGAGCTGAAGAGGTCCGGCTGAAGTCTTCTATCAACGGCATCTTCAATCTTCTTTCTTCCGGATCCATCTTGCAGACCTCCGACGGGGAATTAAGGTAGGAATATTCTGATTGGCTGATGGAATCAGCCAATCAGAATCAAGTTCAATCCGATTGGCTGATCCGATCAGCCAATCAGATTGAGCTCGCATTCTATTGGCTGTTCCGATAGAATCCTATCAGCCAATCGGAATTCGAGGGACGCCATCTTGGATGACGTCCCTTAAAGGAGCCTTCATTCGTCGGTAGTCCGTCGGGCCAGCAGGATGTTCCGCGTCGGAGGTCTGCAAGATGGATCCGGAAGAAAGAAGATTGAAGATGCCGTTGGTAGAAGACTTCAGCCGGATCATGGACCTCTTCAGCTCCCGCTTGGATGAAGACTTCAGCCGGATCATGGACCTCTTCAGCTCCCGCTTGGATGAAGACTTCAGCCGGATCATGGACATCTTCAGCCCCCCGCTTGGGCTTGGATCAAGACATCGGAGGAGCTCTTCTGGATCGATCGGTGAACCTGGTATGGTGAAGATAAGGTAGGAAGATCTTCAGGGGCTTAGTGTTAGGTTTATTTAAGGGGGGTTTGGGTTAGATTAGGGGTATGTGGGTGGTGGGTTGTAATGTTGGGGGGGGGTATTGTATGTGTTTTTTTTACAGGCAAAAGAGCTGAATTCTTTGGGGCATGCCCCGCAAAGGGCCCTGTTCAGGGCTGGTAAGGTAAAAGAGCTTTGAACTTTAGTAATTTAGAATAGGGTAGGGCATTTTTTTTATTTTGGGGGGCTTTGTTATTTTATTAGGGGGCTTAGAGTAGGTGTAATTAATTTAAAATTGTTGTAATATTTTTCTGATGTTTGTAAATATTTTTTTATTTTTTGTAACTTAGTTCTTTTTTATTTTTTGTACTTTAGTTAGTTTATTTCATTGTAGTTATTCGTAGATATTGTATTTAATTAATCTATTGATAGTGTAGTGTTAGGTTTAATTGTAGATAATTGTAGGTAGTTTATTTAATTAATTTATTGATAGTGTAGTGTTAGGTTTAATTGTAACTTAGGTTAGGATTTATTTTACAGGTAATTTTGTAATTATTTTAACTATTTTAGCTATTAAGTAGTTCTTAACTATTTAATAGCTATTGTACCTGGTTAAAATAAATACAAAGTTACCTGTAAAATAAATATAAATCCTAAAATAGCTATAATATAATTATAATTTATATTGTAGCTATATTAGGGTTTATTTTACAGGTAAGTATTTAGCTTTAAATAGGAATAATTTATTTAATAAGAGTTAATTAATTTCGTTAGATTTAAATTATATTTAACTTAGGGGGGTGTTAGTGTTAGGGTTAGACTTAGCTTTAGGAGTTAATACATTTATTAGAATAGCGGTGAGCTCCAGTCGGCAGATTAGGGGTTAAGGTTTGAAGTTAGGTGTCGGCGATGTTAGGGAGGGCAGATTAGGGGTTAATACTATTTATTATAGGGTTAGTGAGGTGGATTAGGGGTTAATAACTTTATTATAATAGCGGTGCGGTCTGCTCGGCAGATTAGGGGTTAATAAGTGTAGGCAGGTGGAGGCGACGTTGTGGGGGCAGATTTGGGGTTAATAAATATAATATAGGGGTCGGCGGTGTTAGGGGCAGCAGATTAGGGGTACAAAAGGATAACGTAAGTAGCGGCGCTTTGCAGTTGGCAGATTAGGGGTTAATTATTGTAGGTAGCTGGCGGCGACGTTGTGGGGGGCAGGTTAGGGGTTAATAAATATAATACAGGGGTCGGCGGTGTTAGGGGCAGCAGATTAGGGGTACATAAGGATAACGTAGGTGGCGGTCGGCAGATTAGGGGTTAAAAAAATTTAATCGAGTGGTGGCGATGTGGGGGGACCTCGGTTTAGGGGTACATAGGTAGTTTATGGGTGTTAGTGTACTTTAGAGCACAGTAGTTAAGAGCTTTATAAACCAGCGTTAGCCCAGAAAGCTCTTAACTACTGACTTTTTTCTGCGGCTGGAGTTTTGTCGTTAGAATTCTAACGCTCACTTCAGCCACGACTCTAAATACCGGAGTTAGAAAGATCCCATTGAAAAGATAGGATACGCAATTGACGTAAGGGGATCTGCGGTATGGAAAAGTCGCGGCTGGAAAGTGAGCATTAGACCCTTTCCTGACTGACTCCAAATACCGGCGGTAGCCTAAAACCAGCGTTAGGAGCCTCTAACGCTGGTTTTCATGGCTACCGCCCAACTCTAAATCTAGCTCATTGAGCCTTACCAGTGAAGTGTAGCCTTATTCTTCCATGCACACTGAGCAAGGAGTCCACGTTTGGTTGCCCCTTTTTCCCTTAGGGAGACAGTACAATTCAAACAGAGAGAAGCACACTCACAGGAACGAACAACCAGCTCAATAACATTGTTAGCCTGTTCTATGACAATTTAACACCTGGGTGCAGTTTCTTTTTAGCCCAGTAATAATTTTCACAGAGTACAACTTTCCTCTAGTATATCAGCCTAATTCTGCCTATTACAGTCAGTCCAGCGCCGAAATACCAGACAATTCCAATCTGAACAAGGAACCCAGCAACCCCAGATGATGCTGAGGTTTCTAAAATCTAGAGCATCTATATGCAGCACATTATTAGTTTATACCGTATTAAAAAGGCTCTTTCACTGTCACCATCGCGAAGATTAGGAATGCCATCCTAAGCAAGTGTAGTGATGTCCCGAACTGTTCGCCTGCGAACGGTTCCCTGCGAACATAGCTTGTTCGCGTTCGCCGCTGCGGGCGAACATATGCGATGTTCAATCCGCCCCCTTTGTGTCATCATTGAGGAAAGTTTGACCCTGTATGTCACAGCCTTCTGACACATTTGAGCCAATCAGCAGCAGACACTCCTTCACAGACCCTCCCAGCTCCTTGGCAGCAGCCATTTTAGACTCATTACGATCTTGCTTTCTTAGTGAGAGGAGCTTTTAGTGTTGCTGCTGCTGACATAATAGGGAAATAGATAGCTAGGCTAGTGTATTTAGTGTCCACTACAGTCCTGAAGGACTCATCTCATCTCTGCTGCAAGGACAGCACCCCAAAAAGCCCTTTTTAGGGCTATAACTTCAGTGGTTTTTGCTTTGTTTTTTCTTTGTATTTTTATTTGCATTTGCCTGGCTTTCAGCCTGTGTGTGAGGCTCACAGCACATACTGTGATTAGTGCCACTACTGATATCTGCTTAACATTAGTTTAAATTTAACCAACAAAAATTTGAAATTATTTTGCTAGTGTAATTTATTTTCATTTTCTATCAGGCCTGTGTCTCTCAGGCTCACACAGCATATACTTCAGTTTTTTTCAGTCTTTTGGTTAATTGCTCTGTGCCAGCCACCACTCATATCTGCTTAACCTTATTTTAAATTTAAAAAAAAAAGCTTTTAAATCATTTTGCTACTGTAATCTAATTTCATTTTCTATCAGGCCTGTGTGTTTCTGACTTACTCAGCAGCATACTGTGTTTAATTGCTGCCCTACCTAAGGCTAGCAGCCACGACTCATATGTGCTTAACATTTTTTTAAATTAAAAAAAAAATTTTTAAATCATTTTGCTAGTGTAATCTAATTTTATTTTCTATCAGGCCTGTGTGTTTCTGACTTACAGAGCATACTGCGGTGTGGTTAATTGCTGCCCTACCTACCAGCCACGACTCATATCTGCTTTACATTATTTTAAAGATAAAAAAAATATTTAAATCATTTAGCTAGTGTAATTTCTTTTTCCATCAGGCCTGTGTGTTTCTGGCCCACATCATATAGTGTGACACAGATAAATAGCTCTTTTTTCCACCACTTATATCTGGTGTAACAATATTAGTGTAAATTTAAAAAAAAAAATTTTTTACATCAGTCCTCTTCTAGTGTTATTTAATTTTAGTTGCCAGGCCAGCCAGGCTGCCATTAGTGCCAGCCTGTGTGTCAAGCTGCCAGCATATACTGTGCCTACTTCCATCCTCAGTGCCAGTCCACGACTCCCATCTGGTGTAACATTATATTAATTTTTGTAAAAAAAATTTTTTACATCAGTCTTCTAGTGTTATTTAATTTTAGTTTACAGGCCAGCCTGCCACCACTAGTGCCAGCCTGTGTGTCAGGCTGCCAGCACATACTGTGCCTAGTTCTATCCTGAGTGCGATTACTTCTATCTGTTGTAACATTTTTTTAACTTTTTTAAAAACAAACTGTTACATCAGTCTGCTATTGTTATTTAATTGCAGTTGCCTGTCTGCCAGCGTGTGTGCCAGGCCCACTTTCCAACTAGTGCCACAAATCATATTTGATATTATAACAGTAGTGTAAATATTTAAAATAAAATCTTTTTTGACTGTGAATCATCATCCTGC
The DNA here is from genome assembly GCF_027579735.1 of Bombina bombina. Lineage (NCBI taxonomy): Eukaryota > Metazoa > Chordata > Amphibia > Anura > Bombinatoridae > Bombina > Bombina bombina. The sequence continues at coordinate 258,758,259 of NC_069499.1, read as the reverse complement.
TAGTGCCATTGAATTGCAGTTGCCTGCCTGCCAGCGTGTGTGCCAGGCCCACTTGCCAACTAGTGCTACCAATCATATTTGTTATAACAGTAGTTTAAATATTAAAAATAATAATTTTTTGACTCTGAAAGATCAGTTTGCTAGTGTAATCTAATTGCAGTTGCCTGCCTGCCAGCGTGTGTGCCAGGCCCACTAGCCAACTACTGCCACCAATCATATTTGTTGTAACAGTATTGAATTTTTTTTTAATCATAACTTTTTGGACTGTGAATCATCAGTCTCCTAGTGCCATCGAATTGCAGTTGCCTGCCTGCCAGCGTGTGTGCCAGGCCCACTAGCAAACTACTGCCACCAATCAAATTTGTTGTAACAGTATTGAAAATATTTTAAATCATAACTTTTTGGACTGTGAATCTTCAGTCTCCTAGTGCCATTGAATTGCAGTTTCCTCCTGCCTGGCAGCATGTGTGCCAGGCCCACTAGCCAACTTCTGCCACCAATCATATTTGTTGTAACAGTGTTGAAAATATTTTAAATCATAACTTTTTGGACTGTGAATCATCAGTCTCCTAGTGCCATTGAATTGCAGTTTCCTCCTGCCTGCCAGCGTGTGTGTCAGACCCACTAGCCAACTTCTGCCAAAAATCATATTTGTTGTAACAGGATTGAAAATATTTTAAATCATAACTTTTTTGACTGTGAAACATCAGTCTCCTAGTGCCATTGAATTGCAGTTGCCTGCCTGGCAGCGTGTGTGCCAGGCCCACTAGCCAACTACTGCCACCAATCATCTTTTTTGTAACAGTATTGAAAATATTTTAAATCATAACTTTTTGGACTGTGAATCTTCAGTCTCCTAGTGCCATTGAAATGCAGGTGCCTGCCAGCCAGCGTGTGTGCCAGGCCCACTAGCCAACTACTGCCACCAATCATATTTGTTGTAACAGTATTGAAAATATTTTAAATCATAACTTTTTGGACTGTGAATCTTTAGTCTCCTAGGACCATTGAATTGCAGTTGCCTGCCTGACAGCGTGTGTGCCAGGCCCACTTGCCAACTAGTTACACCAATCATATTAGTTGTAACAGTATTGTAAAAATTTAAAATAAAAAATTCTTAGACTCTTAATCATCAGTCTGCTAGTGCTATTGAATTGCAGTTTCCTCCTGCCTGGCAGCGTGTGTGCCAGGCCCACTAGCCAACTTCTGCCACCAATCATATTTGTTGTAACAGTATTGAAAATATTTTAAATCATAAATTTTTTGACTGTGAATCCTCAGTCTCCTAGTGTCATTGAATTGCAGTTTCCTCCTGCCTGCCAGCGTGTGTGCCAGGCCCACTAGCCAACTTCTGCCACCAATCATATTTGTTGTAACAGTGTTGAAAATATTTTAAATTATAACTTTTTGGACTGTGAAACATCAGTCTCCTAGTGCCATTGAATTGCAGTTTCCACCTGCCTGCCAGCGAGTGTGCCAGGCCTACTAGCCAACTACTGCCACCAATCATATTTGTTGTAACAGTATTGAAAATATTTTAAATCATAACTTTTTGGACTGTGAATCATCAGTCTCCTAGTGCCATTGAATTGCAGTTTCCTCCTGCCTGCCAGCGAGTGTGCCAGGCCCACTAGCCAACTACTGCCACCAATCATATTTGTTGTAACAGTATTGAAAATATTTTAAATCATAACTTTTTGGACTGTGAATCTTCAGTCTCCTAGTGCCATTGAATTGCAGTTGCCTGCCTGCCAGCGTGTGTGCCAGGCCCACTAGCCAACTACTGCCACTAATCATATTTGTTGTAACAGTTTTGAAAATATTTTAAATCATAACTTTTTGGACTGTGAATCTTCAGTCTCCTAGTGCCATTGAATTGCAGTTTTCTCCTGCCTGCCAGCGTGTGTGCCAGTCCCACTAGCCAACTTCTGCCAACAATCATATTTGTTGTAAGAGTATTGAAAATATTTTAAATCATAACTTTTTGGACTGTGAATCTTCAGTCTCCTAGTGCCATTGAATTGCAGTTTCCTCCTGCCTGCCAGCGTGTGTGCCAGACCCACTAGCCAACTTCTGCCAACAATCATATTTGTTGTAACAGTATTGTAAATATTTTAAATCATAACTTTTTTGACTGTGAATCTTCAGTCTCCTAGTGCCATTGAATTGCAGTTTCCTCCTGCCTGCCAGCGTGTGTGCCAGGCCCACTAGCCAACTTCTGCCAACAATCATATTTGTTGTAACAGTATTGTAAATATTTTAAATCATAACTTTTTTGACTGTGAATCATCAGTCTCCTAGTGCCATTGAATTGCATTTGCCTGCCTGCCAGCGTGTGTGCCAGGCCCACTAGCGAACTACTGCCACCAATCATATTTATTGTAACAGTATTGAAAATATTTTAAATCATAACTTTTTGGACTGTGAATCTTCAGTCTCCTAGTGCCATTGAATTGCAGTTTCCTCCTGCCTGCCAGCATGTGTGCCAGGCCCACTAGCCAACTTCTGCCAACAATCATATTTGTTGTAACAGTTTTGAAAATATTTTAAATCATAACTTTTTGGACTGTGAATCTTCAGTCTCCTAGTGCCATTGAATTGCAGTTTTCTCCTGCCTGCCAGCGTGTGTGCCAGTCCCACTAGCCAACTTCTGCCAACAATCATATTTGTTGTAACAGTATTGAAAATATTTTAAATCATAACTTTTTGGACTGTGAATCTTCAGTCTCCTAGTGCCATTGAATTGCAGTTTCCTCCTGCCTGCCAGCGTGTGTGCCAGACCCACTAGTTATGATTTAAAATATTTTAAATCATAACTTTTTGGACTGTGAATCTTCAGTCTCCTAGTGCCATTGAATTGCAGTTTCCTCCTGCCTGCCAGCATGTGTGCCAGGCCCACTAGCCAACTTCTGCCAACAATCATATTTGTTGTAACAGTATTGAAAATATTTTAAATCATAACTTTTTGGACTGTGAATCTTCAGTCTCCTAGTGCCATTGAATTGCAGTTTCCTCCTGCCTGCCAGCGTGTGTGCCAGACCCACTAGCCAACTTCTGCCAACAATCATATTTGTTGTAACAGTATTGTAAATATTTTAAATCATAACTTTTTTGACTGTGAATCTTCAGTCTCCTAGTGCCATTGAATTGCAGTTTCCTCCTGCCTGCCAGCGTGTGTGCCATGCCCACTAGCCAACTTCTGCCAACAATCATATTTGTTGTAACAGTATTGTAAATATTTTAAATCATAACTTTTTTGACTGTGAATCATCAGTCTCCTAGTGCCATTGAATTGCATTTCCCTGCCTGCCAGCGTGTGTGCCAGGCCCACTAGCGAACTACTGCCACCAATCATATTTGTTGTAACAGTATTGAAAATATTTTAAATCATAACTTTTTGGACTGTGAATCTTCAGTCTCCTAGTGCCATTGAATTGCAGTTTCCTCCTGCCTGCCAGCATGTGTGCCAGGCCCACTAGCCAACTTCTGCCAACAATCATATTTGTTGTAACAGTATTGAAAATATTTTAAATCATAACTTTTTGGACTGTGAATCTTCAGTCTCCTAGTGCCATTGAATTGCAGTTTCCTCCTGCCTGCCAGCGTGTGTGCCAGGCCCACTAGCCAACTTCTGCCAACAATCATATTTATTGTAACAGTATTGTAAATATTTTAAATCATAACTTTTTTGACTGTGAATCATCAGTCTCCTAATGCCATTGAATTGCATTTGCCTGCCTGTCAGCGTGTGTGCCAGGCCCACTAGCCAACTACTGCCACCAATCATATTTGTTGTAACAGTATTGAAAATATTTTAAATCATAACTTTTTGGACTGTGAATCTTCAGTCTCCTAGTGCCATTGAATTGCAGTTTCCTCCTGCCTGCCAGCGTGTGTGCCAGGCCCACTAGCCAACTTCTGCCAACAATCATATTTGTTGTAACAGTATTGTAAATATTTTAAATTATAACTTTTTTGACTGTGAATCATCAGTCTCCTAGTGCCATTGAATTGCATTTGCCTGCCTGCCAGCGTGTGTGCCAGGCCCACTAGCCAACTACTGCCACCAATCATATTTGTTGTAACAGTATTGAAAATATTTTAAATCATAACTTTTTGGACTGTGAATCTTCAGTCTCCTAGGGCCATTGAATTGCAGTTTCCTCCTGCCTGCCAGTTTGAGTGCCAGGCCCACTAGACAACTTCTGCCACCAATCATATTTGTTGTAACAGTATTGTAAATATTTTAAATCATAACTGTTTGGACTGTGAATCTTCAGTCTCCTAGTGCCATTGAATTGCAGTTTCCTCCTGCCTGCCAGCGTGTGTGCCAGGCCCACTAGCCAACTACTGCCACCAATCTAATTTGTTGTAACAGTATTGTAAATATTTTAAATCATAACTTTTTTGACTGTGAATCTTCAGTCTCCTAGGGCCATTGAATTGCAGTTTCCTCCTGCCTGCCAGCATGTGTGCTAGGCCCACTAGACAACTTCTGCCACCAATCATATTTGTTGTAACAGTATTGTAAATATTTTAAATCATAACTTTTTGGACTGTGAATCTTCAGTCTCCTAGTGCCATTGAATTACAGTTTCCTCCTGCCTGCCAGCGTGTGTGCCAGGCCCACTAGACAACTTCTGCCACCAATCATATTTGTTGTAACAGTATTGTAAATATTTTAAATCATAACTTTTTGGACTGTGAATCTTCAGTCTCCTAGGGCCATTGAATTGCAGTTTCCTCCTGCCTGCCAGCGTGTGTGCCAGGCCCACTAGACAACTTCTGCCACCAATCATATTTGTTGTAACAGTATTGAAAATATTTAAAATCATAACTTTTTGGACTGTGAATCTTCAGTCTCCTAGGGCCATTGAATTGCAGTTTCCTCCTGCCTGCCAGCGTGTGTGCCAGGCCCACTAGACAACTTCTGCCACCAATCATATTTGTTGTAACAGTATTGTAAATATTTTAAATCATAACTTTTTGGACTGTGAATCTTCAGTCTCCTAGTGCCATTGAATTGCAGTTTCCTCCTGCCTGCCAGCGTGTGTGGCAGGCCCACTAGCCAACTACTGCCACCAATCCTATTTGTTGTAACATTTTTGAAAATATTTTAAATCATAACGTTTTTGACTGTGAATCATCAGTCTCCTAGTGCCATTGAATTGCAGTTGCCTGCCTGCCAGCGTGTGTGCCAGGCCCACTTTACTTTTCCAACTAGTGCCACCAATCATATTTGTTGTAACAGTATTGTAAATTTTTATAAAAAAAAATATTTTGGACTAAGAAGCATGACTCAGCTAGTGTAATCTAATTGCAGTTGCCTTCCTCCCAGCGTGTTTGCCAGACAGGCCCAATTGCCAACTAGTGCCACCAATCATATTTGTTGTCACAGTACTTTTAATATTTAAAAAATAAATATTTTTGACTTTGAAACATCAGTCTTTTTATTGTTGTCAGGCTCACAGCGTATACTGTGCCCACTTGCCCAGTGCCATGACTGATAATTTGTTTAATAGTATTGTAAGTGTACATTTAAAAAAAAAATGACAGGCAGAGGCAGGCCACCACGCAGGTTCCGTCTTGGTCGTGGTGCTGTGATTCCTTTAGACCCTACAAATATGCACATTGTTCAGATGCCGGGTGCCAGGTGGGACGTGAAAACTTCTGAGGAGGACCTAGTTGAATGGCTAACACAGGACACCCAATCTTCTACAGCTTCCGCTCCTAGTCATCCTAACCTTGACGCACCATCTACGTCCAGCTGTGCTTTGGGCACCTCTCAAGTAACCAGTGCCACTCGCCCGCCTGTCGCCACCACCAACACTAGCACCACAGCCGCTTCACTTGATCTGTCACAGGAGTTATTGACACATCAGTTGGAAGAAATGAGTGATGCGCAACCATCATTGACAGAGGATGTAGATAACAGTGATATGTCTCAGTCAGGCAGCATTACAGACATGGAGGTACGTTGTGATGATGATGATGTTGTATCCGCTGCTGCTTCGTTTCTTGATGTGTCAGATACAAGTGATGCGGTTGATGATGATGTGTCGGTGGATGTCACGTGGGTGCCTGCTAGAAGAGAAGAAGAAGAGGGGGAAAGTTCAGATGGGGAGACAGAGAGGAGGAGGAGGAGACGAGTTGGAAGCAGGGGGAGGTCATTGCAAGGAGCTAGTGGCACAGTCAGACAGCATGCATCGGCACCAGGGGTCAGCCAGACAGCACGCCGATGACCATCAACGCATGCTGTTGCCACCACCAGAATGCCATCATCGCAGAGCTCAGCAGTGTGGCATTTTTTTTTGTGTGTCTGCCTCTGACAACAGCGATGCCATTTGCAACCTGTGCCAAAAGAAACTGAGTCGTGGGAAGTCCAACAGCCACCTAGGTACAACTGCTTTGCGAAGGCACATGGTCTCGCATCACAATCGCCGATGGGAAGAACACATGAGTAGAAGCAGCACACAAACTCAAAGCCACCCTCCTCCTCCTGCTCCAGCATCTTCAGCCACGTCAACCACTGCTGTCCTCCTTGCCCCCTCTCAACCATCCTCCACTGAGTCTCTCTTACGTAGCAGTTCCTGGTCATCTGCCTACAGTCAGGTGTCTGTCAAGGACATGTTTGAGCGTAAGAAGCCAATTTGTCAAAGGCACCCCCTTGCCCAGCGTCTGACAGCTGGCTTGTCTGAACTCTTAGCCCGCCAGCTTTTACCATACAAGCTGGTGGAGTCTGATGCTTTAAAAAAATTTGTATCTATTGGGACAGCGAAGTGGAAGGTACCTGGCAGAAATTTCTTTTCACAAAAGGCAATCCCAAACCTGTACTCTGTTGTTCAAAAGGAAGTAATGGCATGTCTGGCACACAGCATTGGGGCAAGGGTCCATATGACCACGGATAGCTGGTCTGCAAAGCATGGTCAGGGCAGGTATATCACCTACACTGCGCATTGGGTAAACCTGCTGACGTCTGACAAGCATGGAATGCGTGGCTCTGCAGAAGAGTTGGTGACATTGCCACGACTTGCAGGCAGGCCTGCTGTTACCTCCTCTACTCCTCCTACTCCATCCTCTTCCATAACGTCTTCCATAACCTCTTCCTCGGCTCAGTCCTCTTCTGCTTCTGCATCTTGCTCCCCCCAGCTCCCCAGGTACTTTTCCACATCCCGGATACGGCAGTGTCACGCCGTCTTGGGGTTGACTTGCCTGAAAGCAGAGAGTCACACCACACCAGCACTCCTGACCGCCCTGAACACACAGGTGGATCAGTGGCTGACTCCGCACCAACTGGAGATTGGCAAGGTTGTTTCTGACAATGGAAGTAATTTGGTGGCGGAATTGAAATTGGGCAAGTTGACACATGTGCCGTGCATGGCACATGTTTGTAATCTGATTGTACAACGCTTTGTGCATAAATACCCAGGCTTACAGGACGTCCTGAAGCAGGCCAGGAAGGTGTGTGGCCATTTCAGGAGTTCCTACATGGCCATGGCACACTTGTCCGATATCCAGCGTCGAAACAACCTGCCAGTGAGGCGCTTGATTTGCAACAGCCCGACACGGTGGAATTCAACACTCCTAATGTTCGACCGCCTGCTCCAACAAGAAAAAGTACGAGTATTTGTATGACCGGGGTGCTAGGACAGCCTCTGAGGAGCTGGGGATTTTTTTGCCAAATTACTGGACGCTCATGCACAATGCCTGTAGGCTCATGCGTCCTTTTTAGGAGGTGACAAACCTTGTCAGTCACACCGAAGGCACCATCAGCGACATCATACCATTTGTTTTCTTCCAGGAGCATGCCCTGCGAAGAGTGCTAGATCAGGCCGTAGATGAGCGTGAAGAGGAAGAGTTGTGGTGTCCATCACCACCAGAAACAGCCTTATCAGCATCGCTTGCTGGACCTGCGGCAATGCAGGAAGAGGAGTCAGAGGAGGAATGTGGCTTTGAGGAGGAGGAGGAAGACCAACCACAACAGGCATCCCAGGGTGCTCGTTGTAACCTATCTAGTACCCGTGGTGTTGTACGTGGCTGGGGGGAAGAACATACTTTCAGTGAGATCACTGAGGACAAGGAACGGGACATGAGTAGCTCAGCATCCAACCTTGTGCAAATGGGGTCTTTCATGCTGTCGTGCCTGTTGAGGGACCCTTGTATAAAAAGGCTGAAGGAGAACGACCTGTACTGGGTGTCCACGCTACTAAACCCCCGGTATAAGCAGAAAGTGCCAGAAATGTTACCGAATTACCGCAAGTCGGAAAGGATGCAGCAGTTCCAAAATAAATCAAAAAGTATGCTTTACACAGCGTATAAGGGTGATGTCACAGCACAACGGGAATCTAACAGGGGAAGAGGGGAAAGTAATCCTCCTCCTCCCATGACCACGCCGGCAAGGACAGGACGCTTTACAGACGTGTTGTTGATGGAGGACATGCAGAGCTTTTTAAGTCCTACACATTGCCACAGCCCTTCGGGGTCCACTCTCAGAGAACGACTCAATCGACAGGTAGCAGACTACCTCGCCTTAACTGCAGATATCGACACTCTGAGGAGCGATGAACCCCTTGACTACTGGGTGTGCAGGCTTGACCTGTGGCCTGAGCTATCCCAATTTGCAATTGAACTTCTGGCATGCCCCGCTTCAAGTGTCCTGTCCGAAAGGACCTTCAGTGCAGCAGGAGGTTTTGTCACTGAGAAGAGAAGTCGGCTATGTCAAAAAAGTCTTGACTATCTCACCTTTATTAAAATGAATGAGGGATGGATCCCGAAGGGACTGACATTGGGCGATACATTTGAGTAAAAAAGGCCTGATGATGAGATGAGCTGCCTTGGGCTACAAATGGTACACACGCTGGCTTATTTTTTCTTAGAATGCAGGCTGACTTGCGTGACTTATCCGCCAACAACTAGTGTTCAAGCCGCAAGGTTTTAGGGCACTTTCTAACTGTTTTACAAACATCAATTATCTCCGGGTTCCATCTATGCCATACCTGTACTCTATTGTGCCAAAGGATGCCATATGTGGTGTTTCATGCTGTTGTGCCTGTTGAGGGTCGTGGCCCATCGTATAAAAAGGCTGAAGGAGAACAACCTGTACTGGGTGTCCAAGCATATTTTTTGTTCAATATTCACGGTTCCTCTAAATTATCTACGGATTCCTCAAATCAATGCCATACCTATACTCTATTGTGCAAAAGGATGACATATGTGGTGTTTCCTGCTGTTGTTTCTGTTGAGGGTCCTGGACCCTGTTATAAAAAGGCTGAAGGAGAACGACCTGTACTGTACTGTTTGTCCAAGCATGGTTTTTTGTTCAATTTCCCGGTTCCTATAAATGATCTCTGGGTTCCTAAAATGGATGCCATACCTGTACTCTATTGTTCTAAAGGATGGCATATGTGATGTTTCCTGCTGTTTTTTCTGTAGAGTGTCCGGGAGCCTCTTCTAAAAAGGCTGAAGGAGAACGAAGTGTACTGGGTGTCCAATCATGTTTCTTTTTAAATTTCCCTGTTCCTAAAAATTATCTCCTGGTTTCTAAAATCAATGCCGAACCTGTACTCTATTGTTCAAAAGGATGGCATATGTCCTCTTTCCTGCTGTTGTTTCTGTTCAGGGTCCTGGACCCTCTTCTAAAAAGGCTGAAGGAGAACGACCTGTACTGGGTGTACTGTCCAAGCATAATTTTCCATCTCCCGGTTCCTAAAAATTATCTCTGGGTTTCTAAAATCAATGCCATACCTGTACTCTATTATTCTAAAGGATGGCATATGTGCTGTTTCATGCTGTTGTTTCTGTTGAGGGTCCGGGACCCTCGTATACAAAGGCTGAAGGAGAATGAAGTGTACTGGTTGTCCAATCATGTATCTTTTTAAATTTCCTGGTTCCTAAAAATTATCTCCGGGTTCCTAAAATTGATGCCATACCTGTACTGTATTATTCAAAAGGATGGCATATGTGGTGTTTCCTGCTGTTGTTTCTGTTGAGGGTCCTGGACCCTTGTCTAAAAAGGCTAAAGGAGAACGAAGTGTACTGTTTGTCCAAGCATGGTTTTTTGTTCAATTTCCCGGTTCCTAAAAATGATCTCCGGGTTCCTAAAATGGATGCCTTACCTGTACTCTATTGTGCAAAAGGATGGCATATGTGGTGTTTCATGCTGTTGTTTCTGTTGAGGGTCCTGGACCCTCGTCTAAAAAGGCTGAAGGAGAACGAAGTGTTCTGGTTGTCCAAGCATCTTTTTCCATCTCCTGGTTCCTATCAATTATCACCGGGTTCCTAAAATCAATGCCATACCTGTACTTGATTGTTCAAAAGGATGTAATATGTGTTGTTTCATGCTGTGGTTTCTTTTGAGGGTCCTGGACCCTCGTCTAAAAAGGCTGAAGGATAACGAAGTCTACTTGTTTTCAAAGCATCTACTGGTTGTCCAAGCATATTTTTTTCCATATCACGGTTCCTAAAAATGATCGCCGTGTTCCTAAAATCAATGCCATACCTGTACTCTATTGTTCAAAAGGATGGTATATGTGGTGTTTCATGCTGTTGTGTATGTTGAGGGTCCTGGAAACTCGTATAAAAAGGTGGAAGGAGAATGACCTGTATTGGTTGTCCAAGCATCTTTTTCCATCTCCTGGTTCATAAAAATTATCTCCGGGTTCTGAAAATCAATGCCATACCTGTACTTGATTGTTCAAAAGTATGTAATATGTGATGTTTCATGCTGTGGTTTCTGTTGAGGGTCCTGGACCCTCGTCTAAAAAGGCTGAAGGAGAACGAAGTCTACTTGTTTTCAAAGCATCTTTTTCCATATCCCAGTTCCTAAAAATTATCGCCGGGTGCCTAGAATCAATGCCATACCTGTACTTGATTGTTCAAAATGAGGGAATATGTGGTCTTTCATGCTGTTGTTTCTGTTGAGGGTCCAGGACCCACATCTAAAATGGCTGAAGGAGAACAAAGTGTACTGGTTTTCCAAGCATCTTTTTTCATATCCCGGTTCCTATAAATTATCGCCGGGTTCCTAGAATCAATGCCATACCTGTACTTGATTTTTCTAAATGAGGGAATATGTGGTCTTTCATGCTGTTGTTTCTGTTGAGGGTCCAAGGCCCACATCTAAAATGGCTGAAGGAGAATGAAGTGTACTGGTTGTCCAAGCATCTTTTTCCATATCCCGGTTCCTATAAATTATCGCCAGGCTCCTAGAATCAATGCCATACCTGTACTTGATTTTTCTACATGAGGGAATATGTGGTCTTTCATGCTGTTGTTTCTGTTGAGGGTCCAGGACCCACATCTAAAATGGCTGAAGGAGAACGAAGTGTACTGGTTTTCCAAGCATCTTTTTCCATATCCCGGTTCCTATAAATTATCGCAGGGTTCCTAGAACTTATGCCATACCTGTACTTGATTTTTCTAAATGAGGGAATATGTGGTCTTTCATGCTGTTGTTTCTGTTGAGGGTCCAGGGCCCGCATCTAAAATGGCTGAAGGAGAACGAAGTGTACTGGTTGTCCAAGCATCTTTTTCCATATCCCGGTTCCTATAAATTATCGACAGGTTCCTAGAATCAATGCCATACCTGTACTTGATTTTTCTAAATGAGGGAATATGTGGTCTTTCATGCTGTTGTTTCTGTTGAGGGTCCAGGACCCGCATCTAAAATGGCTGAAGGAGAACAAAGTGTAATGGTTTTCCAAGCATCTTTTTCCATATCCCGGTTCCTATAAATTATCGCCGGGTTCCTAGAATCAATGCCATACCTGTACTTGATTTTTCTAAATGAGGGAATATGTGGTCTTTCATGCTGTTGTTTATGTTGAGGGTCCAGGACCCGCATCTAAAATGGCTGAAGGAGAACTAAGTGTACTGGTTTTCCAAGCATCTTTTTCCATATCCCGGTTCCTATAAATTATCGCCGGGTTCCTAAAATCAATGCCATACCTGTACTCTATTGTTCAAAAGGATGGCATATGTGGTGTTTCATGCTGTTGTGTATGTTGAGGGTCCTGGACCCTCGTATAAAATAGTGGTAGGAGAATGACCTGTATTGGTTGTTCAAGCATCTTTTTCCATCTCCTGGTTCATAAAAATTATCTCGGGTTCCGAAAATCAATGTCATACCTGTACTTGATTGTTCAAAAGGATGTAATATGTGTTGTTTCATGCTGTGGTTTCTGTTGAGGGTCCTGGACCCTCGTCTAAAAAGGCTGGAGGAGAACGAAGTCTACTTGTTTTCAAAGCATCTTTTTCCATATCCCGGTTCCTAAAAATTATCGCCGGGTGCCTAGAATCAATGCCATACCTGTACTTGATTGTTCAAAATGAGGGAATATGTGGTCTTTCATGCTGTTGTTTCTGTTGAGGGTCCAGGACCCGCATCTAAAATGGCTGAAGTAGAACGAAGTGTACTGGTTTTCCAAGCATCTTTTTCCATATCCCGGTTCCTATAAATTATCGCCGGGTTCCTAGAATCAATGCCATACCTGTACTTGATTTTTCTAAATAAGGGAATATGTGGTCTTTCATGCTGTTGTTTCTGTTGAGGGTCCAGGGCCCGCATCTAAAATGGCTGAAGGAGAACGAAGTGTACTGGTTGTCCAAGCATCTTTTTCCATATCCCGGTTCCTATAAATTATCGCCAGGTTCCTAGAATCAATGCCCTACCTGTACTTGATTTTTCTAAATGAGGGAATATGTGGTCTTTCATGCTGTTGTTTCTGTTGAGGGTCCAGGACCCGCATCTAAAATGGCTGAAGGAGAACAAAGTGTACTGGTTTTCCAAGCATATTTTTCCATATCCCGGTTCCTATAAATTATCACCAGGTTCCTAGAATCAATGCCATACCTGTACTTGATTTTTCTAAATGAGGGAATATGTGGTCTTTCATGCTGTTGTTTCTGTTGAGGGTCCAGGGCCCGCATCTAAAATGGCTGAACGAGAATGAAGTGTACTGGTTGTCCAAGCATCTTTTTCCATATCCCGGTTCCTATAAATTATCGCCAGGTTCCTAGAATCAATGCCATACCTGTATTTGATTTTTCTAAATGAGGGAATATGTGGTCTTTCATGCTGTTGTTTCTGTTGAGGGTCCAGGACCCGCATCTAAAATGGCTGAAGGAGAACAAAGTGTAATGGTTTTCCAAGCATCTAAAATGGCTGAAGGAGAACCAAGTGTACTGGTTTTCCAAGCATCTTTTTCCACATCCCGGTTCCTATAAATTATCGCCGGGTTCCTAGAATCAATGCCATACCTGTACTTGATTTTTCTAAATGAGGGAATATGTGGTCTTTCATGCTGTTGTTTCTGTTGAGGGTCCAGGACCCGCATCTAAAATGGCTGAAGGAGAACCAAGTGTACTGGTTTTCCAAGCATCTTTTTCCATATCCCGGTTCCTATAAATTATCGCCGGGTTCCTAGAATCAAAGCCATACCTGTACTTGATTTTTCTACATGAGGGAATATGTGGTCTTTCATGCTGTTGTTTCTGTTGAGGGTCCAGGGCCTGCATCTAAAATGGCTGAAGGAGAACGAAGTGTACTGGTTGTCCAAGCATCTTTTTCCATATCCTGGTTCCTATAAATTATCGGCAGGTTCCTAGAATCAATGCCATACCTGTACTTGATTTTTCTAAATGAGGGAATATGTGGTCTTTCATGCTGTTGTTTCTTTTGAGGGTCCAGGACCCACATCTAAAATGGCTGAAGGAGAACGAAGTGTACTGGTTTTCCAAGCATCTTTTTCCATATCCCGGTACCTATAAATTATCGCTGGGTTCCTAGAATCAATGCCATACCTGTACTTGATTTTTCAAAATGAGGGAATATGTGTTCTTTCATGCTGTTGTTTCTGTTGAGGGTCCAGGACCCGCATCTAAAATGGCTGAAGGAGAACCAAGTGTACTGGTTTTCCAAGCATATTTTTCCATATCCCGGTTCCTATAAATTATCGCCAGGTTCCTAGAATCAATGCCATACCTGTACTTGATTTTTCTAAATGAGGGAATATGTGGTCTTTCATGCTGTTGTTTCTGTTGAGGGTCCAGGGCCCGCATCTAAAATGGCTGAACGAGAATGAAGTGTACTGGTTTTCCAAGCATCTTTTTCCATATCCCGGTTCCTATAAATTATCGCCAGGTTCCTAGAATCAATGCCATACCTGTACTTGATTTTTCTAAATGAGGGAATATGTGGTCTTTCATGCTGTTGTTTCTGTTGAGGGTCCAGGACCCGCATCTAAAATGGCTGAAGGAGAACAAAGTGTAATGGTTTTCCAAGCATCTAAAATGCCTGAAGGAGAACCAAGTGTACTGGTTTTCCAAGCATCTTTTTCCACATCCCGGTTCCTATAAATTATCGCCGGGTTCCTAGAATCAATGCCATACCTGTACTTGATTTTTCTAAATGAGGGAATATGTGGTCTTTCATGCTGTTGTTTCTGTTGAGGGTCCAGGACCCGCATCTAAAATGGCTGAAGGAGAACCAAGTGTACTGGTTTTCCAAGCATCTTTTTCCATATCCCGGTTCCTATAAATTATCGCCGGGTTCCTAGAATCAAAGCCATACCTGTACTTGATTTTTCTAAATGAGGGAATATGTGGTCTTTCATGCTGTTGTTTCTGTTGAGGGTCCAGTACCCACATCTAAAATGGCTGAAGGAGAACGAAGTGTACTGGTTTTCCAAGCATCTTTTTCCATATCCCGGTTCCTATAAATTATCGCAGGGTTCCTAGAACTTATGCCATACCTGTACTCGATTTTTCTAAATGAGGGAATATGTGGTCTTTCATGCTGTTGTTTCTGTTGAGGGTCCAGGGCCCGCATCTAAAATGGCTGAAGGAGAACGAAGTGTACTGGTTGTCCAAGCATCTTTTTCCATATCCCGGTTCCTATAAATTATCGACAGGTTCCTAGAATCAATGCCATACCTGTACTTGATTTTTCTAAATGAGGGAATATGTGGTCTTTCATGCTGTTGTTTCTGTTGAGGGTCCAGGACCCACATCTAAAATGGCTGAAGGAGAACGAAGTGTACTGGTTTTCCAAGCATCTTTTTCCATATCCCGGTACCTATAAATTATCGTCGGGTTCCTAGAATCAAAGCCATACCTGTACTTGATTTTTCTAAATGAGGGAATATGTGGTTTTTAATGCTGTTGTTTCTGTTGAGGGTCCAGGACCCACATCTAAAATGGCTGAAGGAGAACGAAGTGTACTGGTTTTCCAAGCATCTTTTTCCATATCCCGGTTCCTATAAATTATCGCAGGG
Source organism: Bombina bombina (assembly GCF_027579735.1). NCBI lineage: Eukaryota > Metazoa > Chordata > Amphibia > Anura > Bombinatoridae > Bombina > Bombina bombina. Next base: position 258,742,987 of record NC_069499.1, on the reverse strand, counting down.
TTCCTAGAACTTATGCCATACCTGTACTTGATTTTTCTAAATGAGGGAATATGTGGTCTTTCATGCTGTTGTTTCTGTTGAGGGTCCAGGGCCCGCATCTAAAATGGCTGAAGGAGAACGAAGTGTACTGGTTGTCCAAGCATCTTTTTCCATATCCCGGTTCCTATAAATTATCGACAGGTTCCTAGAATCAATGCCATACCTGTACTTGATTTTTCTAAATGAGGGAATATGTGGTCTTTCATGCTTTTGTTTCTGTTGAGGGTCCAGGACCCACATCTAAAATGGCTGAAGGAGAACGAAATGTACTGGTTTTCCAAGCATCTTTTTCCATATCCCGGTACCTATAAATTATCGCCGGGTTCCTAGAATCAATGCCATACCTGTACTTGATTTTTCAAAATGAGGGAATATGTGTTCTTTCATGCTGTTGTTTCTGTTGAGGGTCCAGGACCCGCATCTAAAATGGCTGAAGGAGAACCAAGTGTACTGGTTTTCCAAGCATCTTTTTCCATATCCCGGTTCCTATAAATTATCGCCGGGTTCCTAGAATCAATGCCATACCTGTACTTGATTTTTCTAAATGAGGGAATATGCGGTCTTTCATGCTGTTGTTTCTGTTGAGGTTCCAGGACCCGCATCTAAAATGGCTGAAGTAGAACTAAGTGTACTGGTTTTCCAAGCATCTTTTTCCATATCCCGGTTCCTATAAATTATCACCAGGTTCCTAGAATCAATGCCATACCTGTACTTGATTTTTCTAAATGAGGGAATATGTGGTCTTTCATGCTGTTGTTTCTGTTGAGGGTCCAGGATCCGCATCTAAAATGGCTGAAGGAGAACCAGTTGTACTGGTTTTCCAAGCATCTTTTTCCATATCCCGGTTCCTATAAATTATCGCCGGGTTCCTAGAATCAAAGCCATACCTGTACTTGATTTTTCTAAATGAGGGAATAAGTGGTCTTTCATGCTGTTGTTTCTGTTGAGGGTCCAGGACCCACATCTAAAATGGCTGAAGGAGAACCAAGTGTACTTGTTTTCCAAACATCTTTTTCCATATCCCGGTTCCTATAAATTATCGCCGGGTTCCTAGAATCAATGCCATACCTGTACTTGATTTTTCTAAATGAGGGAATATGTGGTCTTTCATGCTGTTGTTTCTGTTGAGGGTCCAGGACCCGCATCTAAAATGGCTGAAGGAGAACCAAATGTACTGGTTTTCCAAGCATCTTTTTCCATATCCCGGTTCCTATAAATTATCGCCGGGTTCCTAGAATCTATGCCATACCTGTACTTGATTTTTCTAAATGAGGGAATATGTGGTCTTTCATGCTGTTGTTTCTGTTGAGGGTCCAGGACCCGCATCTAAAATGGCTGAAGGAGAACGAAGTGTACTTGTTTTCCAAGCATCTTTTTCCATATCCTGGTTCCTATAAATTATCGCCAGGTTCCTAGAATCAATGCCATACCTGTACTTGATTTTTCTAAATGAGGGAATATGTGGTCTTTCATGCTGTTGTTTCTGTTGAGGGTCCAGGACCCGCATCTAAAATGGCTGAAGGAGAACCAAGTGTACTGGTTTTCCAAGCATCTTTTTCCATATCCCGGTTCCTATAAATTATCGCCAGGTTGGGGCGGAGCCTAGCAGCACACACGGATGGATGTGTGAGAGCTGAGCTCCGGTATGTGATACAGCAAAATAGGTGGATAATGCCGTATAGCTACACACTAAGAGGCTAAGAAGGCACTGCGGTTGGTGGCACAGTTCCCGGCTACAGTCCTGAGGGAAAATCTCCAAGAAAAAGGGAAGAAAACCACCTGATAGCACTCTTGCACGGAACGAATATATACAGCGGACGCCATCTTGGAGGCCACGCGCAGCTAACTAATATCTCTCTCGGAGTAGAACAGGAATGATTGTTAGTGGTTCCGACTACATCGTTCGATATGACATCAAGATGCAAAGTCCATACAAGAGGTAACCGGGTTTAAAGGGAACACAAACCACAAGTGGGGGACACAAAACAATAATGGTGAAGCGTTACAGAAAGAGCGCCAAGATACGCACATAAACATCTCTCAGGCTGGCGAGCTTAGTCTTTGATGATCATTGAGACCACTATTTTTGATTTTGCACACAACCATAGCTATAATACCTCAATGAAAAGATTACAGACTGTGCAGATACGGTAGTGATGATATATAAAGCAAGCTGTAGGAACTACACACATCAGCAGAAAGTAAACTATCATTGAAAAACCTGAACAGTAACACCGCTGGCAGTTATGATAAACCCCACTGATGTTTCTGCAAAGGAGAACTGAGCCACAAATGTAATCATGATACAATAAGTGGGACACTGTCTCTTGGTAGGAATATCTGAGGGTACAAAAGATATATATATTAATCATTCTGCACAGAAACGAGCGAGACAACCTGCACTCCTGGCCTGGTTCATAATGTCTACCAGAAGGTTTCAAAAAACTGACAAACTCAATAAGCTTACATCTATGGATACATTTCTTAGATCCAATGCAGCTCATAAACAGCTAGAAACTACCACAATGGAGGCAGAAAAGGATTCTGTTTTAGAATCTGAACAAAGCAAGCCTACAGACGATCAAACACCAGTAACCAAAGCCGACCTCAGCATGCTAGTGTCAAAGCAGGACATTGCATCAAATTTTGAAAAACTCTGGGATAAAATTGATAGTCTTCATACCACAGTGACTAGCAGCCTAGCAGATATCAAAAATGAAATCCTTGAAATGGGAAACAGGGTGGAAGCCCTAGAAAATGACAAGGAAGATATTGAGGAAAATGTAGCTGTTATGTCGCAGACAATCTCCCTCCAGCAACAACAAATAGATGACCTCCAAGACAAAATGGAGGACATTGAGAATCGCACTAGGAGGTCGAACCTCCGGATAAAGGGTATACCGGAATCGATTGGACCAGCTGACCTTTTGTCTTATTTGCAAGGCCTCTTCAAAGCTATCACAGTGGCTACAGATGACACAGAATACCATATCGAGAGGGCCCACAGAGCACTCAGGGCCAGACCGCAGAAAGATATGCCACCAAGGGATGTGATCATCAAATTCCTCAGGTTTCTTGATAAAGAGAAAATCTTGAATGCATCTCGGAAGAACCCTACGTTTAAATACCAGGGGAACGTGGTGCAATTTTTTCAGGCTCTGTGTGTGAAAACACTGCAACGACGAAGCAAACTTCGACCATTAACCTCATTGCTCAGAAAACGCCAGATCACATATCGCTGGGGTTTTCCATTTGCCCTTAACATACTTAAAGATGGTAAGATAACTTCAATCAAGACAATACAGGAGATTCCTGGGGCTTGTAGGACCCTAGGTATCGAAACACCGGACATACCGCCTGACCCCGATCTCGGGGAGAAGAGAGGGACACAAACCTTAACACATCCTCTCAAGAGATCCAGTTGGATAAAAGTGAATAATAAACGATCCAAGACATGATACCTTATCTGACTGGAACTTTACTGGTAGCAGATCGAATTTGGGAGATTGGTGAGACTCTTTTCTAAACACTATCAGGGATGTATTTTGGAAACTATATGCAATATACTTAGACTGTCATAGACAATGAGCTGAAACCACTAGAACATATTCTATATACATAGATTATTTTGTTAACCTAACACTGCTCTTCAATTTTATTATTCTTCATTCATTACCACCTATGGTAAACTAAGGTAATATTATGAGCTACAAGGTATCACTGATTATATGTTATACCAATGCAAATTAGGGATATTTTGTATTGTTTTTACTGTTTTTTTTTACAGGAATATGTAAGTTTTTTTATGTTATTTAATTGGTTTGTTTTGTGCCAAGTCAACTGCATCTTAGTTAACACCTTTTTGTGGAGCTACACCGAGGTTAAAAATACAGGGACTGTAGGATTAGACTTACAGAATAGCACAGAATCTGACACTCCAGGTTACCTAAATAATGAAAAGAGATGGTTATATACTAATGTATGCACTACTTTACTGAAACATTGCTATGGCTGAAATAATACACTTTCCTGGAGTTAACTTGATTTCACATAATGTGAGAGGCCTTAATTCAGACATAAAACGGAGGACTGCACTAACACAATATAGAAAGCTTAGAGCAAATATTTTATTTTTACAGGAGACTCACTTTCTGAAAACACAAATACCCAAATATTGGTCCAAAGAATATTCACAGCACTTTCATTCTACCGCTAACACTTAAACTAGGGGAGTCTCTATACTGATTCACTCGTCCTTGGGTTTTGAACACAAGGACACAGTGAAAGATAGTGACGGCCGCTATATAATGGTGAGGGGTAATATACAGGGGACTGAAGTACTCCTATGCAATATCTATGCACCCAATGAGCAACAAGAACCATTCTTTAGATGTATAACTAATTTGCTCACCAACTGGTCCAGATCGAGAATCATATTGGCGGGGGATTTCAATATAGACCTTGCAGCACTAGGGAGGGCAACGACAGGGAACATTTCAAAAAAGAAAATAAGACAACAAAGCATAGCTAAAAAGGTCGGTGAGCTACTCCGGCCACATGGGTTACAAGATACATGGGTCACATTATACGGAGATACTACTGATACAACTTATTACTCCTCAGCGCATAAATGCTACACAAAAATTGATTATGTTTTCACAAGTCAAATATGGCAACCTACACTACGCAAGGCACACATACATACCTGTGTTTGGTCGGACCATTCTATTACACAGCTTCTCCTGGGATCCCTTATGGAACCAAACAGAACCAAAACATGGACTTTCGACCCGACCTGCCTGAAACACCCTAACACAAAAGACAGATTACTAAAAGACATGAGTGACTACTGGAGAATCAATACAGACTCCACAACAAACCCTATCTCTGTGTGGGCAGCCCACAAATCAGTTTTCAGAGGACTATTAATAAAAGAAAAAACAAAATATAAAAAACAGGCTAACACTCGCTATCTGCAGCTTCAACAAGAAATTAACCTTTTAGAAAAGGAACATAAACAGACTGGCTCCCAAATTATATTGAACTCCCTAAACCAAAAGAAGGCAGATCTACTAACATTATTAAATGACAATTCTATTAGGGCAGCCCAGAGACTTAAAACTAATTATTTTATTTATGCAAATAAGCCTGATAGGTACTTAGCTAAAAAAAATTAGAGAGGAGTATCAGTCAATGTCCATTCCACATATACAGAACACATCAGGCAATATCACATCTCACCCACAAGAAATTGTGAACACTTTTGCAGATTACTATAAAAAGCTATATGATGGGGAAAAAGTCCAACACAGCACCCAAACACAGACTATTCTCGAGAGGTTTTTGAACTCCGCGAAGCTACCACAATTAACTGAGGAAGATCAAGACCAATTAAACTCAGCTGTTACACATGCTGAAGTGGTGTTGGCCATAAAGGAGCTCAAACCAGGCAAAGCCCCAGGACCAGATGGATTCCCGGGGGAATACTATAGGCTTTTTAAACAGTTATTGACCCCCCACATAGTTAAATTTGCCAACCATGTATTGGAGGGCCAGCCTATACCCGCTGACCTCCTACAAGCCAAGATAATTGTATTTCCCAAAAAAGGTAGAAATGCTTCGTTGTGCTCAAATTATAGACCCATATCTTTAATAAACCAGGATATGAAAATCTTGACCAAAATCCTTGCCAATCGCCTGAAACACATCTTACCCTCTATCATACACCCAGATCAGGGTGGCTTTGTAAAAAACAGGGAGGCTCCAGACAACATCAGACGAATGATTACGGTTATAGACTATTTACAGCGCGAGCGGACGCCTTCTCTGATCCTGTCATTGGATGCGGAGAAGGCGTTCGATAGAGTGGACTGGGTATACATGAACATGGTGCTGATAAAGATGGGATTTACGGGGTCATTCATGAGAGCAATGAAGAGCTTATATTCAACACCAACAGCATATATCAGGGCAATAGGACACCAATCTGCTACTTTTAAAATTCTCAATGGCACAAGACAAGGTTGCCCACTCTCACCCCTCCTTTTTGCGCTTTGCATCGAGCCATTAGCTGCAAACATAAGAAACTCCCCAATCATTACTGGCTTGCAAATACAGCAGTCCCAACACAAGATTGCACTATTTGCGGACGATGTGCTGCTGACAGTAACAAAACCACTAATTTCTCTCCCTAACATATATGACATCATACAACAATTTTCGGACGTTTCAGGATACAAATTGAATCTAGACAAATGCGAGGCACTCCCATTAAACTTACCAAAGCAAACCATCAAATTGATTGAAACAAATTTTGATTTTGACTGGGTGAAAAATGATCTGAAATATTTGGGGATAAGGCTAACGACACACTCTTCTCACCTATATAAAGCTAACTATATACCCATGTTTAAGTCAATTAGAGCTGATTTGCAGAAATGGAAGAGTTATAACTTCTCCTGGTATGGGAGGCTCTCGTCAATTAAGATGACGGTACTCCCGAGACTCCTGTATTTATTTCGTACCCTACCCATAAACATAGATAAATCTGACCTGAAAGCTCTCCAAACAGACCTTCATAAATATCTTAGAGGGTCTAGACACACAAGGATACCTCACGACACACTCACTAGACATAGACAGTTGGGGGGAGTGGGACTCCCAAATCTGAAGGACTATTATTCAGCAGCTAGGCTGGCCCAAAACTCTCTCTTAGGGAGAAGACAGGAGGACATACTATGGCCTAAATTAGAAGCACTCGTAGGGGGCTACAATGACCCAGGAGATATACTATGGGGTAAAAATACTGATGAGAGACTTAAGATCTCTCAGAACCTAATTACCAAGACGACGATCAAACAGTTAGAAATATACAACAAAAAATATGCATTTTTACCGGCTAATTCTTTAATAAGACCCATAAAATATATAGTTTCCAGAGAATCTAGTCGCCTCATAGATAAATGGGCACACAAAGATTTATATAGAATAGCAGACTTCTTGGTCAACAAGAAAATTATAATGTATCAACAGCTCCAGGATAAACTTGGAATGATACACCTTCCCTGGTTTCTATACTTACAGATAGCTTCGGCTGTCACATCATATCTTAGGTTTGGAATAGAGACCAAAGGCACAACCATCTTTGAGAGGTTGTGCAGCGCAGAGCTTAGACAGAAAAGTGCGGTATCACATTTATATTTACACATCCAAGAATCACACACAACAACAAAATCTCCTATCATTCTTCGATGGGAAGCAGACTTAGAGAGAACATTTGACTTAACAACATGGAACCAGATTTTTTTAAACTCAGCTAGAGGCTTATTGGGAGCGGATCTGAGGGAAAACCACTTTTCGCTAGTATTTGACCCCTCTAAAAACAGCGCATATGGTCAAGGGAGGCACCACACAGTGTTATAGAGGTTGCACACAATTAGGTACATATTTTCATATGTGATGGGAATGCCCAAATGTTCAGAGGGTTTGGCTCGACCTGTCTAGGATGTTAACCACCATACTAGAGGATCAAGTTATATTGACACCTATGCAGGCATTATTGAATGTTGATGACTTGAGGTTTAACACACCAATAAATAAGTTAATTAGAATCTTATGTACAGTGACCCGCACATCTATAGCAAAACACTGGAAACTAGGAGTGCCAGAGAGGGGGGAGATACTTGGAAGGATTAGGAACATGTTTGACATGTGTCAGACAGCTGCTTATATACAGGATACAGTTGAAGTCTTCAACCAAGTTTGGTTCTATTGGATTCTAAATGAGAAGCAAGTATAAGGATAAGATAACAGAAGAGACAGAGGGAGACAAAGATGTGAGTATAGGAGAAGATGGGAGGGATTGGAAGGTGTGCTCTGAAGGTTCATAAGGTACGATGATCTGTTAAGAAATGTTTATTGTTAATTTATTAATATGATTTATGCAGTTGACTGGCATAGGGGTTACATTAGTTAAATATGTTGATTGTTACATATGTTTAGATACAGAAAATTTAATAAATAATTGTTGGCTTCAATAGGAGCTTTGATTGATGACACATGGTAAAGAGCGACTAACACTGGGTGTCCAAGCACGTTTTTTGTTCAATATTCCTGGTTCCTCTAAATTATCTCCGGGTTCCTCAAATCAATGCCATACCTGTACTCGATTGTGCAAAAGGATGGCATATATGTTGTTTCATGCTGTTGTGGCTGTGGAGGGTCGTGAGCCATCGTATAAAACGGCTGAAGGAGAACGACCTGTACTGCCTTGCTGCTCCTTTTAGGCAGGCCAGCTCTTTGCATACATGCCCACAGACTCTGTAAAAGATGCCTCTTTTAGGGAGAGGTGCAGACATAATGCAGGGTCAGAACCTTTGCCTGCAACTGATATACTTGATTGTGCAAAAGGAAGTAACCTTACCATGGTTCCCTGACTGCACGTCTTGTTGTTATATTTTGGTGAGGGTAATCATGATGGCCATGTAGACCTCCCCCTAGAGGTGGCAGTAACAGGGTTGAAATTGCTAAGAATAGTACTACTTTACACAACCAAGTTAGCCATGGGTCCCAGTCCAAGAACGCATGTCTTGTTGTTTTATTTGGTGCGACTAATCATGCAGGCCATATAGACCTCCAACCATTAGGGGTTGTAACAGGTATTAAACTAATAAGAACAGTACTACTGAAATAAACCTAATTAACATGATTTCGAGAGCCAAGGTTTTATTGTTGTACTTTGTTAGGCTAATCATGATGGCCATGTAGACCTCCCCCGAGAGGTTTGGAAGAAACAGGGATGACAGTGCTAAGAATAGTACTACTTTACACAACCGAGTTAGCCATGGGTCTTAGTCCAAGACCGCATGTCTTGTTGTTTTGTTTGGTGCGGCTAATCATGCAGGCCATATAGCCCTCCCACCATTAGGGGTTGTAACAGGTATTAAACTAATAAGAACAGTACTACCGAAACAAAGCTACTTAACATGGTTCCAAAAGCGCATGATTTATTGTTGTACTTTGTCAGGATAATCATGATGGCCATGTAGACCTCCCCCGAGAGGTGGCAGTAACAGGGATGAAAGTGCTAAGAATAGTACTACTTTACACAACCGAGTTAGCCATGGGTCCCAGTCCAAGACCGCATGTCTTGTTGATGTATTTAATGCGGCTAATCATGCAGGCCATATAGCCCTCCCACCATTAGGGGTTGTAACAGGTATTAAACTAATAAGAACAGTACTACCGAAATAAACCTAATTAACATGGTTTCGAGAGCCAAGGTTTTATTGTTGCACTTTGTTAGGCTAATCATGATGGCCATGTAGACCTCCCCCGAGAGGTTTGGAAGAAACAGGGATGACAGTGCTAAGAATAGTACTACTTTACACAACCGAGTTAGCCATGGGTCTTAGTCCAAGACCGCATGTCTTGTTGTTATATTTTGGTGAGGGTAATCATGATGGCCATGTAGACCTCCCACGAGAGGTGGCAGTAATAGGGATGAAATTGCTAACAATAGTATTACTTTACACAACCAAGTTAGCCATGGTTCCCAGTCCAAGAACGCATGTCTTGTTGTTTTATTTGGTGCGACTAATCATGCAGGCCATATAGACCTCCAACCATTAGGGGTTGTAACAGGTATTAAACTAATAAGAACAGTACTACCGAAATAAACCTAATTAACATGGTTTCGAGAGCCAAGGTTTTATTGTTGTACTTTGTTAGGCTAATCATGTTGGCCATGTAGACCTCCCCCGAGAGGTTTGGAAGAAACAGGGATGACAGTGCTAAGAATAGTACTACTTTAAACAACCGAGTTAGCCATGGGTCTTAGTCCAAGAACGCATGTCTTGTTGTTTTGTTTGGTGTGGCTAATCATGCAGGCCATATAGCCCTCCCACCATTAGGGTTGTAACAGGTATTAAACTAATAAGAACAGTACTACAGAAATAAAGCTACTTAACATGGTTCCAAGAGCGCATGTTTTATTGTTGTACTTTGTCAGGATAATCATGATGGCCATGTAGACCTCCCCCGAGAGGTGGCAGTAACAGGGATGAAAGTGCTAAGAATAGTACTACTTTACACAACCGAGTTAGCCATGGGTTCCAGTCCAAGACCGCATGTCTTGTTGATTTATTTGGTGAAGCTAATCATGCAGGCCATATAGCCCTCCCACCATTAGGGGTTGTAACAGGTATTAAACTAATAAGAACAGTACTACCGAAATAAAGCTACTTAACATGGTTCCAAGAGCACATGTTTTATTGTTGTACTTTGTCAGGATAATCATGATGGCCATGTAGACCTCCCCCGAGAGGTGGCAGTAACAGGGATGAAAGTGCTAAGAATAGTACTACTTTACACAACCGAGTTAGCAATGGGTCCCAGTCCAAGACCGCATGTCTTGTTGATTTATTTGGTGCGGCTAATCATGCAGGCCATATAGCCCTCCCACCATTAGGGGTTGTAAAAGGTATTAAACTAATAAGAACAGTACTACTGAAATAAAGCTACTTAACATGGTTCCAAGAGCGAATGTTTTATTGTTGTACTTTGTCAGGATAATCATGATGGCCATGTAGACCTCCCTCGAGAGGGATGAAAGTGCTAAGAATAGTACTACTTTACACAACCGAGTTAGCCATGGGTCCCAGTCCAAGACCGCATGTCTTGTTGATTTATTTGGTGCGGCTAATCATGCAGGCCATATAGCCCTCCCACCATTAGGGGTTGTAACAGGTATTAAACTAATAAGAACAGTACTTCCGAAATAAATCTACTTAACACGGTCCAAGAGCGCATGTTTTATTGTTGTACTTTGTCAGGATAATCATGATGGCCATGTAGACCTCCCCCGAGAGGTGGCAGTAACAGGGATGAAAGTGCTAAGAATAGTACAACTTTACACAACCGAGTTAGCCATGGGTCCCAGTCCAAGACCACATGTCTTGTTGATTTATTTGGTGCGGCTAATCATGCAGGCCATATAGCCCTCCCACCATTAGGGGTTGTAACAGGTATTAAACTAATAATAACAGTACTACCGAAATAAAGCTACTTAACATGGTTCCAAGAGCGCATGTTTTATTGTTGTACTTTGTCAGGATAATCATGATGGCCATGTAGACCTCCCCCGAGAGGTGGCAGTAACAGGGATGAAAGTGCTAAGAATAGTACTACTTTAAACAACCGAGTTAACCATGGGTCTTAGTCCAAGAACGCATGTCTTGTTGTTTTGTTTGGTGTGGCTAATCATGCCGGCCATATAGCCCTCCCACCATTAGGGTTGTAACAGGTATTAAACTAATAAGAACAGTACTACAGAAATAAAGCTACTTAACATGGTTCCAAGAGCGCATGTTTTATTGTTGTACTTTGTCAGGATAATCATGATGGCCATGTAGACCTCCCCCGAGAGGTGGCAGTAACAGGGATGAAAGTGCTAAGAATAGTACTACTTTACACAACCGAGTTAGCCATGGGTCCCAGTCCAAGACCGCATGTCTTGTTGATTTATTTGGTGAAGCTAATCATGCAGGCCATATAGCCCTCCCACCATTAGGGGTTGTAACAGGTATTAAACTAATAAGAACAGTACTACCGAAATAAAGCTACTTAACATGGTTCCAAGAGCACATGTTTTATTGTTGTACTTTGTCAGGATAATCATGATGGCCATGTAGACCTCCCCCGAGAGGTGGCAGTAACAGGGATGAAAGTGCTAAGAATAGTACTACTTTACACAACCGAGTTAGCCATGGGTCCCAGTCCAAGACCGCATGTCTTGTTGATTTATTTGGTGCGGCTAATCATGCAGGCCATATAGCCCTCCCACCATTAGGGGTTGTAAAAGGTATTAAACTAATAAGAACAGTACTACTGAAATAAAGCTACTTAACATGGTTCCAAGAGCGAATGTTTTATTGTTGTACTTTGTCAGGATAATCATGATGGCCATGTAGACCTCCCTCGAGAGGGATGAAAGTGCTAAGAATAGTACTACTTTACACAACCGAGTTAGCCATGGGTCCCAGTCCAAGACCGCATGTCTTGTTGATTTATTTGGTGCGGCTAATCATGCAGGCCATATAGCCCTCCCACCATTAGGGGTTGTAACAGGTATTAAACTAATAAGAACAGTACTTCCGAAATAAAGCTACTTAACATGGTCCAAGAGCGCATGTTTTATTGTTGTACTTTGTCAGGATAATCATGATGGCCATGTAGACCTCCCCCGAGAGGTGGCAGTAACAGGGATGAAAGTGCTAAGAATAGTACTACTTTACACAACCGAGTTAGCCATGGGTCCCAGTCCAAGACCACATGTCTTGTTGATTTATTTGGTGCGGCTAATCATGCAGGCCATATAGCCCTCCCACCATTAGGGGTTGTAACAGGTATTAAACTAATAATAACAGTACTACCGAAATAAAGCTACTTAACATGGTTCCAAGAGCGCATGTTTTATTGTTGTACTTTGTCAGGATAATCATGATGGCCATGTAGACCTCCCCTGAGAGGTGGCAGTAACAGGGATGAAAGTGCTAAGAATAGTACTACTTTACACAACCGAGTTAGCCATGGGTCCCAGTCCAAGACTGCATGTCTTGTTGATTTATTTGGTGCGGCTTATCATGCAGGCCATATAGCCCTCCCACCATTAGGGGTTGTAACAGGTATTAAACTAATAAGAACAGTACTACCGAAATAAAGCTACTTAACATGGTTCCAAGAGCGCATGTTTTATTGTTGTACTTTGTCAGGATAATCATGATGGCCATGTAGACCTCCCCCGAGAGGTGGCAGTAACAGGGATGAAAGTGCTAAGAATAGTACAACTTTACACAACCGAGTTAGCCATGGGTCCCAGTCCAAGACCGCATGTCTTGTTGATTTATTTGGTGCGGCTAATCATGCAGGCCATATAGCCCTCCCACCATTAGGGGTTGTAACAGGTATTAAACTAATAAGAACAGTACTACCGAAATAAAGCTACTTAACATGGTTCCAAGAGTGCATGTTTTATTGTTGTACTTTGTCAGGATAATCATGATGGCCATGTAGACCTCCCCCGAGAGGTGGCAGTAACAGGGATGAAATTGCTATAAATAGTACTACTTTACACAACCGAGTTAGCCATGGGTCCCAGTCCAAGACCGCATGTCTTGTTGTTTTGTTTGGCACGGCTAATCATGCAGGCCATATTGCCCTCCCACTATTAGGGGTTGTAACAGGTATTAAACTAATAAGAACAGTACTACCGAAATAAAGCTACTTAACATGGTTCCAAGAGCGCATGTTTTATTGTTGTACTTTGTCAGGATAATCATGATGGCCATGTAGACCTCCACCGAGAGGTGGCAGTAACAGGGATGAAAGTGCTAAGAATAGTACTACTTTACACAACCGAGTTAGCCATGGGTCCCAGTCCAAGACCGCATGTCTTGTTGATTTATTTGGTGTGGCTAATCATGCAGGCCATATAGCCCTCCCACCATTAGGGGTTGTAACAGGTATTAAACTAATAAGAAAAGTACTACCGAAATAAAGCTACTTAACATGGTTCCAAGAGCGCATGTTTTATTGTTGTACTTTGTCAGGATAATCATGATGGCCATGTAGACCTCCCCCGAGAGGTGGCAGTAACAGGGATGAAAGTGCTAAGAATAGTACAACTTTACACAACCGAGCTAGCCATGGGTCCCAGTCCAAGACCGCATGTCTTGTTGATTTATTTGGTGCGGCTAATCATGCAGGCCATATAGCCCTCCCACCATTAGGGGTTGTAACAGGTATTAAACTAATAAGAACAGTACTACCGAAATAAAGCTACTTAACATGGTTCCAAGAGTGCATGTTTTATTGTTGTACTTTGTCAGGATAATCATGATGGCCATGTAGACCTCCCCTGAGAGGTGGCAGTAACAGGGATGAAAGTGCTATGAATAGTACTACTTTACACAACCGAGTTAGCCATGGGTCCCAGTCCAAGACCGCATGTCTTGTTGTTTTGTTTGGCGCGGCTAATCATGCAGGCCATATAGACCTCCCACCATTAGGGGTTGTAACAGGTATTAAACTAATAAGAACAGTACTACTTAACACAACCTAGTTACAATGGGTCCCAGACCACATGTCTTATTGTTATATTTTGTCAGGGTAATTAGGCAGGCCATATAGACCTCCCCCGATAGGGGGAGTAAAAGTGATTAAAGTGCTCAGAATAGTAGTATTTAACACAACCTAGTTACCATGGGTCCCAGACCGCATGTCTTATTGTTATATTTTGTCAGGGTAATCAGGCAGGCCATATAGACCTCCCCCGATAGGGGGAGTAAAAGGGATTAAAGTGCTCAGAATAGTAGTACTTAACACAACCTAGTTACCATGGGTCCAAGACCGCATGTCCTATTGTTATATTTTGTCAGGGTAATCAGGCAGGCCATATAGACCTCCCCCGATAGGGGGAGTAAAAGGGATTAAAGTGCTCAGAATAGTAGTACTTAACACAACCTTGCCATGGGTCCCAGACTGCATGTCTTATTGTTATATTTTGTCAGGGTAATCATGCAAGCCATATAGACCTCCCCCGATAGTGTGAGTAACAGGTATTAAAATGCTAAGAACAGTACTACTTAACACAACCTTACCATGGTTCCCAGAGCATATGTTTTATTATTATATTTTGTAAGGGTAATCATACAGGCCATATAGACCTCCCCCGATAGGGTGAGTAACAGGTATTAAAATGCTAAGAACAGTACTACTTAAAGGGACACTGAACCCAAATTTTTTCTTTTGTGATTCAGATAGAGCATGATTTTTTAAGCAACTTTCTAATTTACTCCTATTATCAAATTTTCTTTATTCTCTTGGTATCTTTATTTGAAATGCAAGAATCTAAGTTTAGATGCCGGCCCATTTTGGTGAACAACCTGGGTTGTCCTTGTTGATTGGTGGAAAAAATCCATCCACCAATCAAAAAGTGCTGTCCAGAGTTCTTAACCCAAAAAAGCTTAGATGGCTTTTATTTCAAATAAAGATAGCAAGAGAACGAAGAAAAATTGATAATAGGAGTAAATTAGAAAGTTGCTTAAAATTGCATGCTCTATCTGAATCACAAAAGAAAAAATTTGGGTTCAGTGTCCCTTTAACACAACCTTACCATGGGTCCCAGAGCATATGTTTTATTATTATATTTTGTAAGGGTAATCATGCAGGCCATATAGACCTCACCCGATAGGGGGAGTATCAGGGATTAAAGTGCTAAGAACAGTACAATTTAACACAACCTAGTTAACACTGGTTCCCAGACCGCATGTCTTATTGTTATATTTTGGTAAGGTAATCATGCAGGCCATATAGACCTCCACCGAAAGGGGGAGTAAGAGGGATTAAACTGCTAAGAAAAGTTTAACTTAACACAACCTAGTTACCATGGGTCCCAGACCGCGTGTCTTGTTGTTATACTTAGTCAGGGTAATCATGCAGGCCATATAGACCTCCCCGGATAGGAGGAGTTACAGGGATGAAAGTTCTAAGAATAGTACTACTTAACACAACCTAGTTACCATGGGTCCCAGACCGCATGTTTAATTATTATACTTTGTCAGGGTAATTATATATCTAACAAATCTATCTATTTATCTTCTATTGATTCTATCTATCTATCAATCTATGTATATCTATCTATCCTATCTATCTATCTATCTATCTATCTATCTTGTGTCCGGACTGTTTTGAGACAGCCACTTGTGTTTTTGACAAATTTGAAGTAGGAGGACAGACCAATCACAGGGATTAAACTGCTAAGAATAGTAATACTTAAGAAAACCTAGTTATACCAGTACCACCATGGGTTCTCAGACCACATGTTTGGTTGTTATACTTTGTCAGGGTAATCATGCAGGACATATAGACCTCCCTTGATAGGGGGAGTAACAGGGATTAAAGTGCTAAGAATAGTACAACTTAACACAACCTAGTAAACACTGGTTCCCAGACCGCATGTCTTATTGTTATATGTTGGTAAGGTAATCATGCAGGCCATATAGACCTCCCCCGATAGGGGGAGTAGCAGGGCTTAAAGTGCTAAGAAAAGTACTACTTAACACAACCTAGTTACCATGGGTCCCAGGCCGCGTGTCTTGTTGTTATACTTTGTCATGGTAATCATGCAGGCCATATAGACCTCCCCCGATACGAGGAGTTACAGGGATTAAAGTGCTAAGAATAGTACTACTTTATACAACCTAGTTACCATGAATCCCAGACCACATGTTTAATTATTATACTTTGTCAGGGTAGTTATATATCTAACAAATCTATCTATTTATCTTCTATTGATTCTATCTAACTATCATTCTATGTATATCTATCTATCCTATCTATCTATCTTGTGTCCGGACTGTTTTGAGACAGCCACTTGTGTTTTTGAAAAATTTGAAGTAGGAGGACAGACCAATCACAGGGATTAAACTGCGAAGAATAAAAATACTTAAGAAAACCTAGTTATACCAGTACCACCATTGGTCCCAGACCGCATGTTTTGTTGTTATACTTTGTCAGGGTAATCATGCATGCCATATAGACCTCCCTTGATAGGGGGAGTAACAGGGATTAAAGTTATAAGAATAGTACTACTTAACACAACCTAGTTACCATGGGTCCCACACCGCATGTTTTGTTGTTAGACTTTGTCAGGGTAATCATGCAGGCCATATAGATCTCCACCGAAAGGGGGAGTAAGAGGGAATAAACTACTAAGAAAAGTTTTACTTAACACAACCTAATTACCATGGGTCCCAGACCGCGTGTCTTGTTGTTATACTTAGTCAGGGTAATCATGCAGGCCATATAGACCTCCCCCGATAGGAGGAGTTACAGGGATGAAAGTGCTAAGAATAGTACTAGTTTAAACAACCTAGTTACCATGGGTCCCAGACCGCATGTTTAATTATTATACTTTGTCAGGGTAATTATATATCTAACAAATCTATCTATTTATCTTCTATCGATTCTATCTAACTATCAATCTATGTATATCTATCTATCCTATCTATCTATCTCGTGTCCGGACTGTTTTGAGACAGCCAGTGCCACTTGTGTTTTTGACAAATTTGAAGTAGGAGGACAGACCAATCATCTTCTTCCATCTCCCTGTTCCAAAAATGCAGGCCATATAGACCTCCCCCGATAGGGGGAGTAACAGGTAGTAGTAAAGTGCTAAGAATAGTATTACTTAGCACACCACGGGTCCCAGACCGCATGTCTTATTGTTATACTCTGTCAGGGAAATTATATATCTTTCAAATCTATCTATTTATCTATCAAATCTATCTATCAAACATATCTATCAAATGTATATTGCATCTATTGATCGATGTAATTCGTATCTATAAAATGTATATTGCATCTTTTGATTGATGTAATTCGTATCTATCAAATGTATATTGTATTTTTGGATTGATAACATTCGTATCTATCAAATGTATATTGCATCTATTGATCTATGTAATTTGTATCTATCAAATGTATATTGCATCTATTGATCTATGTAATTTGTATCGATCATATGTATATTGCATCTATTGAACTATGTAATCTATGTATCTATCTATCAAATCGATCTATATTGTGGTTGTGCAAATGGACTGTTTGCGGTTGTTTGCGGTGCGTTACACTTGGAATTTGGTCTGTCACTGTGAAGCGGGCGTAACCCTTACACTACCTGATCGATACAACATCATAACTGATGTTTTAAAGCACGTTATTGCAAACAATTTAGGAATGTTAGGTGATTTAGGCCCTTTATGGGTTAAACGCAGACTCTGCATCAACTATGTAATTTTCCATGGGAGTTTGGACATGGATCCCCCTCCAGCATGCCACAGTCCAGGTGTTAGTCCCCTTGAAACAACTTTTCCATCACTATTGTGGCCAGAGAGAGTCCTTGTGGGTTTTAAAGTTCGCGACATCACTAAACAAGTGACACCCTTTTATAGGATTCCCTCACATAGAGGACACTTGGCCTGATCTCAAGAGGGACTAATAGAATATGGGGCATATCTAAAATGTAGGGGACAATATACTGTATCTATATTGCTCTGTGGCCACCGTTGAACCAGAAAATTACATATCACATGCACCAACACTTTCCTTCTATCAACATCCACTTTGTGTGCAATGGCAACATTGACATTATGAATTTGTTTGCAGAGTATCCTGGATCTACTCATGACTACCATATCCTCAGGCAATCATCTATGTGGCTACAGTTGGAGGCCACAAAGTAGCTTTACGGATGGATCAGTGTTCAGTACTAACGCACAGCATGCATACATACATTTATAATGGACAGTACAGGTGTGAAGGTCCCTTTTCTATGCACTCAGACATATGTGTGTACTAAATATGTGCCAACCAAGGTTTATTTTTATCTTTGAAATGTCTCTAATGTTCTCTACTTCTATAAGCACACTGCCATGCAATGTTCCTTGTCACACAGTTTCCCTGGGATTCTGTAGGTCCCACACACTGACAAAAGAAGTCCGCACATGACAGGGCAAGAACGGTATTATAACACCAACATCAAAGGTCTACTCTATCACTGACCACACAGAAGGCTGGTGGCAGAGTCAGCAGCAACAGTGGCAGGATCTTCACAGGGAAACTGTAAACATAGGACACTGACATTGGCCAACATGAAGAGTGTTGACTTCATCTACATGGATCTAAAGACCTTCAGAGGGTATAATTTTTACATGTACATGTCTTACTTTTTAATGAAGGTCAGTCTTTGGTAAAAGATGTTCACTAGAATAATCTGCAATGGATCATATGATATTGAGATTTAGCAAGCAGATGTGGATAACCTTTGGAAAACATCAATTGGGACAACTAAAAGGTATGTGTTCTTCGTAAAACTTATAATGACATAATGTAAATGTATCCCTGCACAACTCAGTGACTCATATGTACAGCTAGCACAAGAGAAAACATATATGATAGGCCTCTGTAAAATTAAAATGTGGTGCATGACATAATCCACCCCCCCAGAATCAACCAAATCAATAAAGAAATTACTCTAAAGAAAGCATGATTCATTTTTCATGATTCATGTTTGAAGTATAGCCATAGAAATAAATAAAACCATAATTTTACATAAACACATGTCATGATTTACGTTTTCTAAAAAGAAAAAATCTACTGCAAATCACACATAAACATTATTTTTAGTAAGTGCCCTGGAGGATTGTACGGTATCCAAAACGTGTTTATGTAACTGAATTTGTCTACTATGGGCTGGATTATTAGTGGAGTATTATTTAAAGCTCCCGCTCAAGCATTGACTGTGCTAGAAGAAAGCTTTTTCACTCGTCGGGTTGTGCTTGTATTATGAGTTGAAAGTAAACTGATACAATATCCCGTGTGTGTTTACGTATTCTCCCATAGAAGTCAATGGAGCAAAAAAACTCTAACCCAACATGAAAATATAAATGTTTCACATTCCAATGTTCTTCCCATAGAAGAATATGTTCTATTTGTTAATAAATACATATTTCTACATATATCTGATGGTATTTTGGTACAATATATATCTATACCTCTCTATATATATATATATAATTATAAATAGGTATAGATCTATACAGCTATATAAAGGAGTATCTATTTATAAAAATAATAATATGTGCAGAACATTGGTATGCAAAATACTTACAGTAAATACCTTTATTAAATAAGAATATTGCATAAATATGTTTTCATCTACTTAAAGGACTAGTAAATACAGTAGATTTGCATAATCAACAAATGCAAGATAAAAAGACAATACAATTTCATTTACTCTGAATTTCAAATGAGTATTAGATTTTTTTCTAATAAATTTCAAAGTTATGTATATTTCCACTCCCCCTGTACCATGTGATAGCAATTAGCGAATCACAAATGCATATACGTATAGTCTGTGAATTCTTGCACATGCTCAGTAGGAGCTGGTGACTCAAAAAGTGTAAATATAAAAGACTGTGCACATTGTTTTCAATGGAAATAAATTGGAAAGTTGTTTAAAATTACATATCTGAATCATGAAAATTTAATTTGACCTGAGTGTCCCTTTAACTGTATATATATATATATATATATATATATATATATATATATATATATATATATATATATATATATATATATATATATATACATATATATATATATGTCAGCAACCTGGGTAGCGCTTGCTGATTGGTGGCTACATTTAGCCACCAATCAACAAAAACTACCCAGGTGCTGAACCAAAGATGGGCTGGCTTGTAAGTTTACATTCCTGCTTTTTTCAAATAAAGATACCAATTGAAAAAAGAGAAATTGATAATAGGAGTAAATAAGGAAGTTGCTTAAATTGAATGCTCTATCTGAAATCATGAAAGAAAATATTTGGGTTCAGTATCCGATAGTTTGTCGCTCTCAGTTATTTCCCACATATATACATTGGCCTCTAGTTATCAAGCCATCAACCGCAAATACGGTGGAATTCCGCAGCGTATTTGTGGCGAGGCTGATTCGCCATAGTTATCAAGCCCTACTGCCCGGCAAAAGTAGAATTTAGTGACGTAACCTACGATCCGCCGGACTCAGTCCAACACAGATCGATGGTTACGTCACTACAGATGTTCCGAACACAAGTTCGGCACAATTTGACTACTTTTGGTAGTTATCAAACTACTAGCAGGTACGCTCGGCACTATTCCGGCCCAGCGTACCTGGATTTCAATCTGCCGCCCTGGAGGTGGCGGATCCCATAGGAATCAATGGGAGTCTGACCATAACGAAAGCTTATGTTCGCTGCTGCCCGATATCCCATTGATTCCTATGGGAGATGTCTGCACCTAACACCCTAACATGTACCCGAGTCTAAACACCCCTAATCTGCCTCACCCACACCGCCGCAACTAAATAAACTTATTAACCCCTAAACCGCCGCTCCCAGACCCCGCCGCAACTATAATAAACATGTTAACCCCTAAACCGCCGCTCCCGGCCCCCGCCGCCATCTACATTATACAAATTAACCCCTAATCTGCCACCCCCTATACCGCCGCCACCTACATAAACTTATTAACCCCTATCCTGCGGATCCCGGACCCTGCCACAACTAAATAAATTGTTTAACCCCTAAACCGCCACTCCCGGACCCCGCCGCCACCTATATTAAAGTTATTAACCACTATCCTGCCCCCCCTATACCGCCGCCATCTATATTAAAATTATTAACCCCTAAACCTAAGTCTAACACTAACCCTAACCCCCCCTTACTTAAATATTATTTAAATAAATCAAAATAATATTACTCATATTAACTAAATTAATCCTATTTAAAACTAAATACTTACCTGTAAAATAAACCCAAACGGCTAGATTTAGAGTTTTGTCGGTAAGGACCCGCGCAGCTAACGCTGGCTTTTTTCTGGCCGCACCATAAAAATAACTCTGGTATTGTGAGTCCACATAAAGGCTGCGTTAGGCTCCAAAAAAGGAGCGTAGAGCATATTTAACGCAGCTTCAACTCTCGATACCAGAGTTGCTTACGGATGGGGCCAGCCTCAAAAACGTGCTCGAGCACGATTCCCCCATAGAAAACAATGGGGCTGTTTGAGCTGAAAAAAAACCTAACACCTGCAAAAAAGCCGCGTTCAGCTCCTAACGCAGCCCCATTGTTTGCTATGGGAAACACTTCCTACGTCTGCACCTAACACCCTAACATGTACCCCGAGTCTAAACACCCCTAGCCTTACACTTATTAACCCCTAATCTGCCACCCCCGCTATTGCTGACCCCTGCATATTATTTTTAACCCCTAATCTGCCGCTCCGTAAACCGCCGCTACTTACATTATCCTTATGAACCCCTAATCTGCTGCCCCTAACACCGCCGACCCCTATATTATATTTATTAACCCCTAATCTGCCCCCCACAACGTTGCCTCCACCTGCCTACACTTATTAACCCCTAATCTGCCGAGCGGACCGCACCGCTATCATAATAAAGATATTAACCCCTAATCCGCCTCACTAACCCTATAATAAATAGTATTAACCCCTAATCTGCCCTCCCTAACATCGCCGACACCTAACTTCAATTATTAACCCCTAATCTGCCGACCAGAGCTCACCGCTATTCTAATAAATGTATTAACCCCTAAAGCTAAGTCTAACCCTAACACTAACACCCCCCTAACTTAAATATAATTTAAATCTAACGAAATTAATAAACTCTTATTAAATAAATTATTCCTATTTAAAGCTAAATACTTACCTGTAAAATAAATCCTAATATAGCTACAATATAAATTATAATTATATTATAGCTATTTTAGGATTAATATTTCTTTTACAGGTAACTTTGTATTTATTTTAACCAGGTACAATAGCTATTAAATAGTTAAGAACTATTTAATAGCTAAAATAGTTAAAATAATTACAAAATTACCTGTAAAATAAATCCTAACCTAAGTTACAATTAAACCTAACACTATACTATCATTAAATTAATTAAATAAAATACCTACAATTACCTACAATTAAACCTAACACTACACTATCAATACATTAATTAAATACAATACCTACAAATAACTACAATGAAATAAACTAACTAAAGTACAAAAAATAAAAAAGAACTAAGTTACAAAAAATAAAAAAATATTTACAAACATAAGAAAAATATTACAACAATTTTAAACTAATTACACCTACTCTAAGCCCCCTATTAAAATAACAAAGACCCCCAAAATAAAAAATGCCCTACCCTATTCTAAATTACTAAAGTTCAAAGCTCTTTTACCTTACCAGCCCTGAACAGGGCCCTTTGCGGGGCATGCCCCAAGAAGTTCAGCTCTTTTGCCTGTAAAAAAAAACATACAATACCCCCCCCCCCAACATTACAACCCACCACCCACATACCTCTAATCTAACCCAAACCCCCCTTAAATAAACCTAACACTAAGCCCCTGAAGATCATCCTACCTTGTCTTCTTCTCACCGGATATCACCGATCGGTCCTGGCTCCAAAATCTTCATCCAACCCAAGCGGGGGCTGGCGATCCATCATCCGGTGGCTGAAGAGGTCCAGAAGAGGCTCCAAAGTCTTCATCCTATCCGGGAAGAAGAGTAGATCCGGACCGGCAACCATCATCTTCCAAGCGGCATCTTCTATCTTCATCCGATGAGGACCGGCTCCATCCTGAAGACCTCCACCGTGGACCCATCTTCATCCGGCGACGTCCAACTGAAGAATGACGGTTCCTTTAAGGGACGTCATCCAAGATGGCGTCCCTCGAATTCCGATTGGCTGATAGGATTCTATCAGCCAATCGGAATTAAGGTAGGAATATTCTGATTGGCTGATGGAATCAGGCAATCAGAATCAAGATCAATCCGATTGGCTGATCCAATCAGCCAATCAGATTGAGCTCGCATTCTATTGGCTGATCGGAACAGCCAATAGAATGTTAGCTCAATCTGATTGGCTGATTGGATCAGCCAATCAGATTGAACTTGATTCTGATTGGCTGATTCCATCAGCCAATCAGAATATTCCTACCTTAATTCCGATTGGCTGATAGAATCCTATCAGCCAATCGGAATTCAAGGGACGCCATCTTGGATGACGTCCCTTAAAGGAACCGTCATTCTTCAGTTGGACGTTGCCGGATGAAGATGGGTCCGCGGTGGAGGTCTTCAGGATGGAGCCGGTCCTCATCGGATGAAGATAGAAGATGCCGCTTGGAAGATGATGGTTGCCGGTCCGGATCTACTCTTCTTCCCGGATAGGATGAAGACTTTGGAGCCTCTTCTGGACCTCTTCAGCCACCGGATGATGGATCGCCAGCCCCCGCTTGGGTTGGATGAAGATTTTGGAGCCAGGACCGATCGGTGATACCCGGTGAGGTGGACAAGGTAGGATGATCTTCAGGGGCTTAGTGTTAGGTTTATTTAAGGAAGGTTTGGGTTAGATTAGGGGTATGTGGGTGGTGGGTTGTAATGTTGGGGGGGGGTATTGTATGTTTTTTTTTACAGGCAAAAGAGCTGAACTTCTTGGGGCATGCCCCGCAAAGGGCCCTGTTCAGGGCTGGTAAGGTAAAAGAGCTTTGAACTTTAGTAATTTAGAATAGGGTAGGGCATTTTTTATTTTGGGGGTCTTTGTTATTTTATTAGGGGGCTTAGAGTAGGTGTAATTAGTTTAAAATTGTTGTAATATTTTTCTTATGTTTGTAAATATTTTTTTATTTTTTGTAACTTAGTTCTTTTTTATTTTTTGTACTTTAGTTAGTTTATTTCATTGTAGTTATTTGTAGGTATTGTATTTAATTAATGTATTGATAGTGTAGTGTTCGGTTTAATTGTAGGTAATTGTAGGTATTTTATTTAATTAATTTAATGATAGTATAGTGTTAGGTTTAATTGTAACTTAGGTTAGGATTTATTTTACAGGTAATTTTGTAATTATTTTAACTATTTTAGCTATTAAATAGTTCTTAACTATTTAATAGCTATTGTACCTGGTTAAAATAAATACAAAGTTACCTGTAAAAGAAATATTAATCCTAAAATAGCTATAATATAATTATAATTTATATTGTAGCTATATTAGGATTTATTTTACAGGTAAGTATTAGCTTTAAATAGGAATAATTTATTTAATAAGAGTTAATTAATTTCGTTAGATTTAAATTATATTTAAGTTAGGGGGTGTTAGTGTTAGGGTTAGACTTAGCTTTAGGGGTTAATACATTTATTAGAATAGCGGTGAGCTCCGGTCGGCAGATTAGGGGTTAATAATTGAAGTTAGGTGTCGACGATGTTAGGGAGGGCAGATTAGGGGTTAATACTATTTATTATAGGGTTAGTGAGGCGGATTAGGGGTTAATAACTTTATTATAGTAGCGGTGCGGTCCGCTCGGCAGATTAGGGGTTAACAAGTGTAGGCAGGTGGAGGCGACGTTGAGGGGGGCAGATTAGGGGTTAATAAATATAATATAGGGGTCGGCGGTGTTAGGGGGAGCAGATTAGGGGTACATAAGGATAACTTAAGTAGCTGCGCTTTGCGGTCGGCAGATTAGGGGTAGCTGGCTGCGACATTGTGGGGGGCAGGTTAGGGGTTAATAAATATAATATAGGGGTCGGCGGTGTTAGGGGCAGCAGATTAGGGGTACATAAGGATAACGTAGGTGGCGGTCGGCAGATTAGGGGTTAAAAAATTTAATAGAGTGGCGGCGATGTGGGGGGACCTCGTTTTAGGGGTACATAGGTAGTTTATGGGTGTTAGTGTACTTTAGAGCACAGTAGTTAAGAGCTTTATGAACCGGCGTTAGCCCAGAAAGCTCTTAACTACTGACTTTGTTCTGCGGCTGGAGTTTTGTCGTTAGAATTCTAACGCTCACTTCAGACACGACTCTAAATACCGGAGTTAGAAAAATCCCATTGAAAAGATAGGATACGCAATTGACGTAAGGGGATCTGCGGTATGGAAAAGTCGCGGCTGAAAAGTGAGCGTTAGACCCTTTTTTGACTGACTCCAAATACCGGAGGTAGCCTAAAACCAGCGTTAGGAGCCTCTAACGCTGGTTTTCACGGCTACCGCCAAACTTCAAATCTAGGCCAAAGATAGCTACGATATAACTAATAATTATATTGTAACTATTTTAGGATTTATTTTTATTTTACAGGCAACTTTGTATTTATTTTTACTAGGTACAATAACTATTAAATAGTTAATAACTATTTAATAGCTACCTAGCTAAAATACTTACAAAATTACCTGTAAAATAAATCCTTACCTAAGTTACAATTAAACCTAACACTACACTATCATTAAATAAATTAAATAAATTACCTACAATTACCTTAAATTAAATTAAACAAACTAAACTAAAGTACAAAAAAAACAAACACTAAATTACAGAAAATAAAAAAGAATTACAAGAAGTTTAAACTAATTACACCTAATCTAAGCCCCCTAATAAAATAATAAAGCCCCCAAAATAAAAAAATGCCCTACCCTAAATTACAAAGTAACCAGCTCTTTTACTAGCCCTTAAAAGGGCTTTTTGCGGGGCATTGCCCTAAAGTAATCAGCTCTTTTACCTGTAAAAAAAATACAACCCCCCCAACATTAAAACCCACCACCCACATACCCCTACTCTAACCCACCCAAACCCCCCTTAAAAAAACCTAACACTAACCCTCTGAAGATCACCCTACCTGGAGCCGTCTTCACCCAACCGGGCCGAAATCTTCATTCAAGGTGCGCAGAGGAGGTCCTTCATCCGGTAGAAGTCTTCATCCAGGCAGCGTCTTCAATCTTCATCCATCCGGAGCGGAGCCATCTTCAAAGGAGCCGACGCGGAGCCATCCTCTTCAACCAATGACTGAACGAGGAATGAAGGTTCCTTTAAGGGACGTCATCCAAGATGGCGTCCCTCGAATTCCGATTGGCTGATAGGATTATTCAATCAGCCAACCAGATTTTTCCTACCTTAATTCCGATTGGCTGATAGAATCCTATCAGCCAATCGGAATTCGAGGGACGCCATCTTTGATGACGTCCCTTAAAGGAACCTTCATTCGTCGTTCAGTAGTCGGTTGAAGAGGATGGCTCCACAATGGCTCCTTTGAAGATGGCTCTGCTCCGCTCCGGATGGATGAAGATTGAAGACGCTGCCTGGATGAAGACTTCTACCGGATGAAGGACCTCCTCTGCGCACCTTGGATGAAGATTTCGGCCCGGTTGGGTGAAGACGGCTCCAGGTAGGGTGATCTTCAGAGGGTTAGTGTTAGGTTTTTTTAAGGGGGGTTTGGGTGGGTTAGAGTAGGGGTATGTGGGTGGTGGGTTTTAATGTTGGGGGGGTTGTATTTTTTTTTACAGGTAAAAGAGCTGATTACTTTAGGGCAATGCCCCGCAAAAAGCCCTTTTAAGGGCTAGTAAAAGAGCTGGTTACTTTGTAATTTAGGGTAGGGCATTTTTTTATTTTGGGGGCTTTATTATTTTATTAGGGGGCTTAGATTAGGTGTAATTAGTTTAAACTTCTTGTAATTCTTTTTATTTTCTGTAATTTAGTGTTGTTGTTTTTTTTGTACTATAGTTTATTTTATTTTATTTTATTTAATTTTAGGTAATTGTAGGTAATTTATTTAATGATAGTGTAGTGTTAGGTTTAATTGTAACTTAGGTTAGGATTTATTTTACAGGTAATTTTGTAAGTATTTTAGCTTGGTAACTATTAAAAAGTTATTAACTATTTAATAGCTATTGTACCTAGTTAAAATAAATACAAAGTTGCCTGTAAAATAAACTAAATCCTAAAATAGCTACAATATAATTATTAGTTATATTGTAGCTATCTTAGGGTTTATTTTACAGGTAAGTATTTAGTTTTAAATAGGAATAATTTAGTTATTAATAGTAAGTTTTATTTAGATTTATTAAAATAATATTAAAGTTAGGGGTGTTAGTGTTAGTGTTAGACTTAGGTTTAGGGGTTAATAAGTTTAATATAGGTGGCGGCGGGGTCCGGGAGCGGCGTTTTAGAGGTTAAACATTTAATTTAGTTGTGGTGGGGTCCGGGAGCGGCGGTTTAGGGGTTAATGAGTTTAATGTAGGATGCGGCGGTGTAGTGTGGGGCAGGATAGGGGTTAATAACTTTAATATAGGTGGAGGTAGGCTCCAGGTGCAGCGGTTTAGGGGTTAAACTATTTATTTAGTTGCGGCGGGGTCCGAGATTCGCAGGATAGGGGTTAATAACTTGAATATAGGTGGCGGCGGTGTAGTGGGGTGCAGGATAGGGGTTAATAGGTATAATGTAGGTGGCGGCGGGGTCCGGGAGCGGCGGTTTAGGGGTTAATACATTTATTATAGTTGCGGCGGGGTCCAGGAGCGGCGGTTTAGGGGGTAATAACTTTATTTAGTTGTGGGGGGCTCCGGGAGCGGCGGTTTATGGGGTAAAACAGTGTAGTTTAGTGTGGGTGCTTAGTGACAGGCTATCAAAAAAGGTGCGAATAAGCCAATGAGCAGCGAGATCGATGACTGTCAGTTAACAACAGTCCACTGCTCATCGCTCCGTACTTGGTGCGGGGCTTCTTGACAGATTTTTTGATAACTTTGGCGAACGTATTCAGGTCCGCGATGGCGATGGTAGGCGGGATTAAGCGAGCGTATTGGGCCGGCGAATGCAGGTAAGTAGAGGCCACTGTCTGCAGAAATAATTTGTGATAACCTAAGTTTTTCCACATCTAAATGTAAAAAGAATAGATGTTTGTTCTAGTTATATAACATACATAATTATTGTGTATTAAAGGGACATGGAACTTTCATGATTTAGAGTAAAAAATATCCAGTTTACTTCTAATATCAAATTGACATCATTCTGTGGGTATACTTTGTTGAAACACAGATGATTTAAAATTTGGTAGCCAATGCAGCAGTGCAGCCAACAAGGCCAGCCGAATACTTTGTTGTATTGGGAGAGGTATTAAAAGCAGAAATATCAATGTTCTTATGCCACTTTACAGATCATTAGTTATTCCACATCTGGAGTACTGTGTACAGTTTACTAGACTACGGGCTCCCTTTATTAAGCAGCGGATGTTGCTTCGGAGACCCATCGTTCAGGTCCGCCTGAAACGGAAGTTAAGAAACAGAGGTCGTAAGACACCTTTTAGGTGGTGGACTGAAATCATCCCGATCAGGATGATTGATGGCCCCCGGCTAGCGGCCGATTGGCCACCAGTGAGCAGGGGGCGGCATTGCACAAATATTTCACCAGAAATGCTTGTGCAATGATAAATGCCAACAGTGTATGCTGTCCACTCGCCTCTTATTAAATCTAACCCATGACTTAAATACATATAGTTTAGAGGAGAGAAGGGAAAGAGATCACCCTACCCGGAGCCCTCTTCACCCAACCGGGCCGAAATCTTCATCCAAGGTGCGCAGAGGAGATCCTTCATCCGGTAGAAGTCTTCATCCAGGCGGAGTCTTCAATCTTCATCCATCCGGAGCGGAGCGGAGCCATCTTCAAAGGAGCCGATGCAGAGCCATCCTCTTCAACCAATGACTGAACGACGAATGAAGGTTCCTTTAAGGGACGTCATCCAAGATGGCGTCCCTCGAATTCCGATTGGCTGATAGGATTCTATCAGCCAATTAGAATTAAGGTAGGAAAAATCTGATTGGCTGATTGAATCAGCCAATCGGATTGAACTTCAATTTGATTGGCTTATTCAATCAGCCAATCAGATTTTTCCTACCTTAATTCCAATTGGCTGATAGAATCCTATCAGCCAATCGGAATTCGAGGGACGCCATCTTGGATGACGTCCCTTAAAGGAACCTTCATTCGTCGTTCAGTCGTCGGTTGAAGAGGATGGCTCCGCATCAGCTCCTTTGAAGATGGCTCCGCTCCGCTCCGGATGGATGAAGATTGAAGACTCTGCCTGGATGAAGACTTCTACCGGATGAAGGACCTCCTCTGTGCACCTTGGATGAAGATTTCGGCCCGGTTGGGTGAAGATGGCTCCAGGTAGGGTGATCTTCAGAGGGTTAGTGTTAGGTTTTTTTAAGGGGGGTTTGGGTGGGTTAGAGTAGGGGTATGTGGGTGGTGGGTTTTAATGTTGGGGGGGTTGTATTTTTTTTTACAGGTAAAAGAGCTGATTACTTTGGGGCAATGCCCCGCAAAAAGCCCTTTTAAGGGCTGGTAAAAGAGCTGGTTACTTTGTAATTTAGGGTAGGGCATTTTTTTATTTTGGGGGCTTTATTATTTTATTAGGGGGCTTAGATTAGGTGTAATTAGTTTAAACTTCTTGTAATTCTTTTTATTTTCTGTAATTTAGTGTTGTTTTTTTTGTACTATAGTTTAGTTTGTTTAATTTAATTTAAGGTAATTGTAGGTAATTTATTTAATTTATTTAATGATAGTGTAGTGTTAGGTTTAATTGTAACTTAGGTTAGGATTTATTTTACAGGTAATTTTGTAAGTATTTTAGCTTGGTAACTATTAAATAGTTATTAACTATTTAATAGCTATTGTACCTAGTTAAAATAAATACAAAGTTGCCTGTAAAATAAAAATAAATCCTAAAATAGCTACAATATAACTATTAGTTATATTGTAGCTATCTTAGGGTTTATTTTACAGGTAAGTATTTAGTTTTAAATAGGAATAATTTAGTTAATAATAGTAAGTTTTATTTAGATTTATTAAAATAATATTAAAGTTAGGGGGTGTTAGTGTTAGTGTTAGACTTAGGTTTAGGGGTTAATAAGTTTAATATAGGTGGCGGCGGGGTCCGGGAGCGGCCATTTAGAGGTTAAACATTTAATTTAGTTGCGGTGGGGTCCGGGAGCGGCGATTTAGGGGTTAATGAGTTTAATGTAGGATGCGGCGGTGTAGTGTGGGGCAGGATAGGGGTTAATAACTTTAATATAGGTGGCGGTGGGCTTCGGGTGCGGCGGTTTAGGGGTTAAACAATTTATTTCGTTGCGGCGGGGTCCGAGATCCGCAGGATAGGGGTTAATAACTTGAATATAGGTGGCGGCGGTGTAGTGGGGGGCAGGATAGGGGTTAATAGGTATAATGTAGGTGGCGGCGGGGTCTGGGAGCGGCAGTTTAGGGGTTAATACATTTATTATAGTTGCGGCGGGGTCCAGGAGCGGCAGTTTAGGGGGTAATAACTTTATTTAGTTGTGGGGGCTCCGGGAGCGTTGGTTTAGGGGGTAAAACAGTGTAGTTTAGTGTGGGTGCTTAGTGACAGGCTATCAAAAAAGCTGCGAATAAGCCGATGAGCAGCGAGATCGATGACTGTCAGTTAACAACAGTCCGCTGCTCATCGCTCCGTACTTGGTGCGCGGCTTCTTGACAGATTTTTTGATAACTTTGGCGAATGTATTCAGGTCCGCGGCGGCGATGGTAGGCGAGATTAAGCAAGCGTATTGGGCCAGCGAATGCAGGTAAGTAGAGGCCACTGTCTGCAGAAATAATTTGTGATAACCTAAGTTTTTCCACATCTAAATGTAAAAAGAATAGATGTTTGTTCTAGTTATATAACATACATAATTATCGTGTATTAAAGGGACATGGATTAGAGTAAAAAATATCCAGTTTACTTCTAATATCAAATTGACATCATTCTGTGGGTATACTTTGTTGAAACACAGATGATTTAAAATTTGGTAGCCAATGCAGCAGTGCAGCCAGCAAGGCCAGCCGAATACTTTGTTGTATTGGGAGAGGTATTAATAGCAGAAATATCAATGTTCTTATGCCACTTTACAGATCATTAGTTATTCCACATCTGGAGTACTGTGTACAGTTTACTAGACTACGGGCTCCCTTTATTAAGCAGCGGATGTTGCTTCGGAGACCCATCGTTCAGGTCCGCTTGAAATGGAAGTTAAGAAACAGAGGTCGTAAGACACCTTTTAGGTGGTGGACTGAAATCATCCCGATCAGGATGATTGATGGCCCCCGGCTAGCGGCCGATTGGCCACCAGTGAGCAGGGGGTGGCATTGCACAAACATTTCACCAGAAATGCTTGTGCAATGATTAAATGCCAACAGTGTATGCTGTCCGCTCGCCTCTTATTAAATCTACCCCTATGACTTAAATACATATAGTTTAGAGGAGAGAAGGGAAAGAGGTGACATGATAAAACCGTCAAATATATGAAGGAACTTCATAATGTGGAAGCTGAAAGCATTTTCCACACAAAACAAATGCCAAAACAAGGGTTTACAATCTTAAACTAGAGTAGTAGATTCAGGAGAAATGTGGGGAAGCATATTTTACAGAAACGGTGGCAGATTCATGTAATAAACTTACAATAGAGGTGGTAAACACGAAGGGCATGATTTACCAAGCAGCGAATGCTGCTTATTCTGCGCGGTCTTAAGACGGCTGCTCCTTAACTCGCCCGCAATTTCTGAGGTGGTGGACTGCAATCATCCCGATTAGATATGATCGGGATGATTGACACCCCCTGCTAGCGGCCGCGAATGTGCAGGAGGCGGTATTGCACAAGCATTTCACTAGAAATGCCTGTGCAATAATAAATGCCGACAGTAGCCGCTAGCAGGGGGTGTCAATCATCCGATCTCTACAGCGAATCATGTCTGCCTGTCATTTGATAAATCGGCCCCATAGACTGTAAAGGAATTAAAAAATTCCTGGAGCATGTGTAAGTCTATCCTTAGACAACAGTAGCATTTCATATGGGTAGATTTGTTGTGCCTTTTTGGTTCTTATATACTGTCAAATTCTGTGTTTCTATATATGATCAGGAGAGTGCATATCCCTTTAAGCCATACAAGTGCAGTTAATCCAGATTACCTATGCTTTTGAGTAAGCACTTGTTTCTTACTATTATATCTTGTAATTTCTTTCCCAACTAAAATGAGGACTTTGCTCTGTATCAATGCCATTGTAATGCTATCATTATCCCCCATCCATACTTGCCTTGTACTCGGATTAGAATGTAAGCTCTTTGGAAAAGTGCTAGAAGT
The DNA here is from genome assembly GCF_027579735.1 of Bombina bombina. Classification (NCBI taxonomy): domain Eukaryota; kingdom Metazoa; phylum Chordata; class Amphibia; order Anura; family Bombinatoridae; genus Bombina; species Bombina bombina. The sequence continues at coordinate 258,710,382 of NC_069499.1, read as the reverse complement.
TATATTGCTCTATGGCAATAATAATGCATTTAGATGTCACTCACTATAATTCCTTGTTACATTTGCTAACTGATGTTTGTGAAGCCGGCCCACACCAGCTGATGTAATCACCCTACAAAGGTAATAATCCCTCCCAGCTCTACGTTCTACAGCGGACCCGAAGGTGCGAATCTGAGCCAGTGTCCTGAGTGATAGACAAGGTCATTTCAATATATTTCACATGTCATAGGGAGCTTGTGTGTTTTACCAAATGCCTCCATCTATATGCAGCCCTGTGGCTCAGGACACAGAGCGCAATCTGAATTTTAATTGTGCTGGCAGGCTTCAGGGATGCGACTTGGCAGCGAGTGTCAGTACACGATAAAATCCGGACTGTAATAGAAATCTGGCAGCTCACTCTGCTCTGTCTTTCCTCTCATAGTCTGCACCTTCACAGAGCAGTGAGCAAGGAAGAGACATAACATGTTGAGGCTTACATCTGCAGAACATCCCTCCATACATCAGCTAGAGAGCTGAAGGGCATCACTCAACAAGCCACTGTCACTGCTAGATACCTGCAGAGCCTTGCACCGCACCCTAGATCTGCAAGCAAACATGCAGCATATACACTGCTAAATACTTGCAGAACCTCACAAACAGAACATCATACCACACAGCACACTAACTGGTAAGAATCTGCAGAGTATTACTCTAGAAAGCACCCTCACTGCTAGGAATCTGCAGAGCATCACTCTACTCATCACACTTACTGCTAGGTATCTGCAAAGAGTAACCCCATGCAGAAACAGCATAAAGGAACCACAAACAAAGAAGAATAAAAAGAAATACAGAATAAATATTAGATGAATAAAATGTAATAATGGTTCATTAAAAACTCACCATGGAGGCATCTCAAATGATTATCAAAGATTCACAAATCATAATATATATTATATTTCTCAGATGTAATTTATCATTAATTCTGCAGATCATCATTCCCTAAGCCCACACATGGCTAGAGTCATGACGTCCCACAATGCCCTTATTTCCAAATATCTGAAGAGCATCACACCACAGAACACCCTTATTAATATAGACGTGCAAACAAAGCAGTCTCAGTGCTAGAAACCTACAGATTAACATGACACATTCATTGCTAGGTAACTGATAAATGTCGCTCTACAAAGAACCATAACTACATGTTGTCTGCAAATCTCAGAACATCACTTACATAGAAACCTAACTTCTACATAATTGTAAACTATCCACTGCACACACACCAATACTCTGCATTCTGTCTTTAGATACTCCAGTAGTCTGCAGAACATCTCTCCATACAGAAACCTTACTGTTAGAAATCTGCAGCATGTCATAGAGCAGCCCCACTGACAGAGGTCTGCAAAGCATTCATCTACATATATTCTGTGTGCATAGCACCATGCTACGCACTAGAAGTCTGCAGTACATCACTACACACAGCCCACTATGGTTAAAAATCTGCACAGAACCTGAGGAACTAGAGATCTGAAGATAATCTAAAGGATTTTCATTAGACATTATCTGCAAAACATTACTCTATAAATCATGCTATGCACACTCATTAATTATTGTATCATCTTCAAACCGCAAAGGTGAAAGCTGTATTGAATTTGCAAGGTAGTGTCTTTTTCCGTGTACACAAAGCAAGGAGAGGGGTAAAGGATACAAAAGGTTGTAATAAGCAATAGAGGGTGAGTCCCTCACCAGTTTCCACTGCACCCTTGATATTTAACAATGTCGTGTTGTCTGCACCCCAAATTGTATGGTCTAGAACAATTGCTGTCTTTAAGTAATCACACTACAGCACTTATTGACAAACACAGATCTGCAGAGCATCGCTTGTTTCAGCTCACTAGTCACTTCACACAGTAAACATCTGCAGAGCATCTTACCAAATATCCCCAGTAACCAATATAAATCTGCAGAGTACCATTGCACTAGCGCTGCAGAATCTGTTGACGTTCTACAAATAAATAATAATAATAATAATCATTATCTCTACTCTTTAAATGCAGAGCATCCATTCAACAAGCACACAGTAAACAGATCCCTTAATGCTTGAGGCACAAAGAGCATCAGAAAACCCAGAGATCTGCTGAACAGATAGGAATCTGAAAACAGCTACTTACTGATATATATGTATATATAGGAAGAGCATTGCATCTCACATCACTCTCCTCCTGCAGTAAGCTTCATGCTTCTCTTTGCTAGAGACCTTACATGGTACTGAAGTTCATACATATCTGCAAATGATCATTTCTCACAACAAACATCTCTCTGCATTTCTGTAAGTTTGCAGTGCAAGATATCATTAACACTGGAGAAGAAAGTGTTACTCCACAAAGCATTGTGACTACTTTTGCAGATGATTCCTTCACACAGCACACTTGTAGAGATTCAGTACTTTGTTCAACATGTTCACTGCAATGTATCATTCACCAAAAGAGATCTACATAGCATCACTCCACACATTATCTAGCTACTAGAATGATGCAGAGAATATCTCTGCCCTTCATGGTCACCACAGTAACCTTACTGACAAGTCTGCAGATCATCACTCTATACAACACTTGCACTGCTACAAATCTGGACTGCAGCACTGTCCATTGTATCTGTTTTTCTGTTTCCTACAATATAGACTTGATTAAACAGTTCTTTCACTTTCCCATTAATAATATAAACCTGTAGATTATCAGCAGCATTAACCCATTTGCTCCTAGAAATCTCCAGAACTATATGATACAGGCTATAATCTTTTCTTTCTCAGGAAAGAACTTACATCTTTGCTGTTTTGAGCATCCAACTCTATACATTAATGTGAAATCTGTAAACATTATGAACCTTTTTAGAGGTAAATGGGTTAACAGAGCTTTGGTATAGCTGGTACTCCAGGGGACGTTTCTTCCCCTTAGCCAGACAAGTAATTTATTCCTTTCTCTGCAGAGGCATCTCATTTTCCAGTGTATTTATCTTCTCTGCACAGTGCTGTCATTCAGCAAGCAGCGGCCTCCACTGAGCGTATAGCTTCTGCAGAATTTCAATGAGCAGAAAGCCACTCCGCCCCAGACCACAACAATGACTGACTACCCACACAGCCAGCAATCCCAAATCAGGGCTAGGAGGGGTTCCCCAGAGCTGAAACAACACTACCAGAGATATCCTGAGTGAGGATCACAGACCTAGGCTAAGAGATTATCCCCAGGGCCCCCAGAACTCCTTGCAGATGTACCTAAAAAGCAAATCTCATACCTGGGCTATATTCAGATCCTAGTGACTCAAATATTACTGAGAGCAAATCAGAGAGCAAATCTGAAGCCTGACCTAGAATAAGATTTTTGGGACTTAGATAACGATGCTATAAATAACCATAGAATTTAAATAATGACCTAAAGGATGCTGCCAGAGAGATCCAGTGCACAGAATCTAATTTTGGGATGTGAGGCAATGCTGTCTACAGGTTCAACGGTGCAGATATAAGACCTTGGGCTAGATTAGGATCTCCAGGACCCAAAAATAGTGTTTGTGACTGTACAGTAAGTAAAATTCAGGCCTATGTGACCCACACAGCAAAAAGAGCTATAGCCTGTACATAACTTAGTCCTGGACTATGAGGGAATCCACAGGGCCCAGTTAGTACTTCCTGAAATAACCAGCTTTCAGATTCCTGACTTGACAATGAGTGGATTACTAGATCCCACATAGCACTGTGATAGATTATCAGTGCAAATATTAGTGGCAAAGCTAGATGGAGGAACAGTGCTGAAATCCTGGGTCTACCTATGCCCTGGGAGAGAGAAAGAAATAGTACTTGCAGTGTTGGGGAGAGAAGCATCCACAAGTGCAGCCTGTATCACATGTGTGTAAGAAAGGGAACCCAATGAGTGCAGCCACACCAAATGTGTGCAGTGCTGGGTACAAGGGAATACAGAGCATAGGATGCCTCTGCTCCATGTGATTACAGTGCAGGGGAAGAGAGATACAGCAACACATACAGTCACCCATTCATGAAAAAAGAGATTGCACCTGGTAGAGAGCATACTTCTCCAATGTGCATTAATGGCTACACCCACCGCCCTAAAAATGTCTGAGAAATAGTTGTAACAAAGTTGGCAGCTCTCAATATATGTGTTCTCCAGGGATGTGCCACAGATATTTATTGAGGTTATAACAGGCCTGCACTAGTATGTATGGTTGCCAGGTGTCCAGTATTCAGACAGTCCCATATTTTAGCAGGCTGTCCCTTATATTCAGTACAGAAAGACTGAAAACTTAAATAAACAGTTTTTTTAATCGATTAATGAAAGACCTCCAATTCCTCTATGCCGTACAAATATCAAGCTATGTGAGCAAGACGGGCAAATGACGGGATGAGACAAATGAGGCAGGCTTTGTGAGTGTTCTGTGGGCAGGAGGGCCAGTATGGATAGGGTTGATCAGGCTGCACGTAGAGTTGGATATGATTGTGGGGGAGTCTGGGCAGTCCCTGCATTGTTGCCCTGCAGAAAATGCTGAAGGAGGGACAGCGGGCAGAGCTAACCATGGCACGATACAAACCATGGCAAACAGCAATATACAAGATGGTTGTGAATCATGTTGGTGTGAAATCTCTGTTCTGCATTTTTACTACGAACTATGAGGGGTTTATAAATATGGTCTTGTGTGCGCTACTGGCAATCAAAGGGTATTCAATCACTGCTGTTCTGTTTGTGTTACTGTCATCCAAGGGGATAAAGTTACTGCTAAATTGTGAAAAATATATATGACGTGGTCAAGAGCTAGACCATATAAGATTGGATATGCCTGATGAAACGGTTCTAACCGAGAAACGCGTTGCATTTGAAGGGTGCCACTGTAAACCCTTTTATCCACTCATCACAAACAACTGCTGTGTTGTTTTTTTATCTTTGTTTTTAATAAATAGCTACATTTTATTTTAAATGCACTCTGAGTGGAGTTCTTTTCCTACCTTCTGCCTTTGCTGATTGCTCACTGGGACCTACACCCCTGCACAACCAAGAATCTACATCTAGGGTGAGCTGCTACACCTGTCATAAAGTTACAGCCTGCCTCTACCAGCACATAAGTGTGCTACAGGAGTATGTGAGTACCCATCTGTATCATCTAAGAGATATTGCCGGTTATACCTTTAATGGTCTGCACATGTAGTGCTTTATTTTTGTGTTTTCTAATCTCTCACCAGCTACACAGTTTTGCCTGGAGGGTGAGCTGTCACACCTATCTGAAATTGCAGCTTGTCTCTACCAGCACATAGGTGTGCTTCAATAGTATGTGAGTACTCATTTGGCTCCATTCTGTTTGTTTTGTATCATACCATCTGATTATACCACACATGAGGCACCCCTCTGTCTTCTTGTACTTTTTCAGCTATACCCGGACCAGTCGGTGAGGAGGAGGCAGCCCACATATGAACATTATATATCCCATTTTCTCCAGGTCATCCGATCATACATTTCAAAGAAAGACTTTGATCTCTGTGTTATCCTTTATTCAAGGATTCAAAGGTTTTTTATTTCCTATATATATTTTTTATTTTTATTTTGTTTGGTCCTTGTGATATTTGAATTGTTCTGTATTATCTACGCATAGTGATTTATTTTTGCATTGATTTACCCCTGCGAAAAAAGGTCTTTGAAGATATCTGCAATATCTGTAATATCATGTGAATGTATCTGTGATTTCTATTAGTGACAGAGTGACAGGTCCTTATAATACTACTGTGGGTGCCTACAATAATAATTTAAGGAAACTCTAAATACTTACCTATAAAATAAACCCCAAGCTAGCTACAATATAACTAATAGTTATATTGTAGCTATCTTAGGTTTTATTTTTATTTCACAGCTAAGTTTGTATTTATTTTAACTAGGTAGACTAGTTAGTAAATAGCTATTAACTATTTACTAGCTACCTAGTTAAAATAAATACAAACTTACCTGTAAAATAAAACCTAACCTGTGTTACACTAAAACCTAACATTACAATACAATTCAATCAATTACATTAATTAAATACAATTAACTAAATTACAAAAAATAAAAAAGAAATGATCAAATATTTAAATTAATTACACCATATCTAATAGCCCTATCAAAATAAAAAAGCACCCCCAAAATAAAAAAACCCTAGCCTAAACAAAACTGCCAATAGCCTTTAAAAGGGCCTTTTGCAGGGCATTGCCCCAAAGAAATCAGCTCTTTTACCTGTAAAAAAAATACAAACAACCCACCAACAGTAAAACCCGCCACCCAAACAACCAAACCCCCAAATAAAATCCCATCTAAAAAACCTAAGCTCCCCATTGCCCTGAAAAGGGCATTTGTATGGGCATTACCCTTACAAGGGCATTTAGCTCTTTTCCATTGCCCAAAGTCCCTAATCTAAAAATAAAACCAACCCAATAAACCCTTAAAAAAAACCTAACACTAACCCCTGAAGATCCACTTACAGTTTTTGAAGACCGGACATCCATTCTCATCAATCCGGGAGCAGACTTCATCCAAGCGGGCAGAAGTCCTCAACGAAGCCGGGAGAAGTCTTCATCCAAGCGGCAAGAAGTGGTCCTCCAGACGGGCAGAAGTCTTCTTCCAGACGGCATCTTCTATCTTCATCCTTCCAACGCGGAGCGGCTCCATCTTCAAGACATCCGGTGCGGAGCATCCTCTTCTTTCGACGGCTACTGAAGAATGAAGGTTCCATTAAGGGACATCTTCCAAGACGTCATCTGTCCGGAGCGGCAGATTAGGGGTTAATCATTTTATTTTAGTGTTTACGATGTGGCAGTGCCTCGGTTTAGGGGTTAATAGGTAGTTTATGGGTGTTAGTGTACTTTTTAGCAGTTTAGAGTTTTATGGTACAGTTTTGTAGCATAAAACCCATAACTACTGACTTTTAGTTTGCGGTACAGATCAGATGGGCTGTACCACTCACTTTTTGGCTGAACAGGCAAACTCGTAATACCGGTGCTATGGAAGTCCCATTGAAAAAGGAGTTACGTTGCATTATGGCCAAAAAGTGTGCGGTACACCTGTACCTGCAAGACTCGTAATACCAGCGGTAATAAAAAATCATCGTTATGAAGCTTTTTTACTCATAACGCAAAACTCGTAATCTAGCTGAGAGAAAGGAAGTGTTCTAGGTATTTTTTTCAGTAATAGCTATGAAGTAGGGATGGGCGAATGTGTAATTTATTTGGTAGAATGAATAGCCCTGTGGACATTCGTTTTGAAAAATCAAATGTCGATTAGAATGAAAATCCATTAAAATTTGGTAATCAAATGTTATTTCTGGTTTTCAAATATTACTTTAGTTTTTGAATGTTCATAATTAAATCGGATATCCACATTCAAAAATTTTAATGTAACATTCCATTTAACAAATACTATTCAAAATTTCAATAGTTCATGTAGCAGGGAATTTAAACATTTATAGAGAGCATTAGAAATAGTATTACAAATATATTGATTCAAATTTGAATATTGCATAATTTGAATTGAATTATTAGAAAAATTTGAATAGAATGTTACATTCAAATTACATTCAAAGAAATTATAATGCATTTTAATTCTTTCTTTTGGCAGGATGATTTGCTGTAAATGTTTTAAGTTTCGTTTATAACTGGGATTGTTTTTCCCAGTTTGTGATCTATTAATGTTTATATTAGTTTTTTTTTCAGTCTGTCTGACTTGTGTAATGAAGGGCAGAAAATGAGTCACTTTAGCTGCATAGATAGAAGCAATATGTTGGGATCAAGGAAGCAGATTATGAAATTGAAATCAAATACCCCTTTACTAAGTTGATAATAACATTCAAAAGCACAATTCAATTTTTGAAGGATTTATCCAGAAATAATATCAAGAACATTGCTGATTTAATACTGAGCTATTTATGCAAAAAGATTAATTCAAAAGGGGTCTGGGATATTTTTTTAAAGATTAAAGTAAAAATAAGTCACATTTTGCTGGAACTGGACCTGATACACAGATTATTGAACATTGCTTAATACATTAAAATGTATCTGCTATGAGAAAATATACATCATTGTGTAACACCCAAAGTTATTATATTTTGTCATCTGCTTTATTGCTATTTGTAACTGACATTTATTTAATTCAGAGAAGCTGATATATTCTCTTATTGATTTAAGCACCTTCGTTTATATTTCATTTTTTATCATCCTGACATTTATATCATTTTTCTGCCACAGTAAACTGTATATTGACTATAAAGTAATTGAACGCATAATTTGTTTGCTGTATCTATAAACGTGAGTAGAGATGCAACAAGATCAATGTGGCGAAATGCGTACAGAAATCACAGATAGAGTTAGAGAGATAGTTAATAAAGGATTATACAGAGAAGATAACATGTTTAAGGGAAGAGTAAGGAATCACAGATCATTTCTGTAGATTCCAACCTTAGATGCCAGAGAGGGCTAAAATGTATTGCTAATCTCATCACCAGTCAATAAAATAGTTAATTTGGATGCAGTGAAGTTTTCTGTATAGAGAAGTATAATCAGCAGAAAGCACTGATTATGAAGCAAATTTGCAGAACCAGATTCTCTTTTGTATCCCACATATAAGATAAAAAAAAATCACAAAGTCATTGGTTTTCATTTTGCCAGTCTTATATTCTGCTTGGCACTTCATTAAGAGGAAAAACCTTCTTGGCTGTCATTATTGTGGAAGAGCCATCTGTCCCTGCAGCAAAGGAGAATGTCAGGTGTCCATTGGGTGTAACCTACTGGCGTCCTGACATACTATAGTGGAACAGGTCAATACTTTGTCAGTGCTTTAAAGGTCAACTGCCCTGCGTGACTCTTTAACATTTTATGTTAACACACAGACAGATAAATCAATGATCCTTCAGGGACAGAATCAAAGGATCCTATAGTCATTCAGTTTCTCATACGCTGTACGCTGCCCTATCGTCCCAAGAGACAAGACTTATGAGCTGCCTGTCTTCTACTGAAAAACATACATAAAATGACCAAAATGACATGTTGAAACAGTAGAAACTTGCACAAGTACACACGGCATGCAGCTATAGCTATACAGACAGGTGTACAATAAAATATCCCACTCTGCACAAAGAGAATGACATACATGTGTGCTTCTCTTCTATGATGGATTGGCCTGCTTCTGGCTGTAATAGATGCTAAATTATTAAGAGATAATTACATCGCTTAGCTGCTACTAAAATATTAAGACACATTTGTCCCCTAAGGGGCAAGGTGTCAGTGAAATATTAACTAATGAATAGCTGAAGGGAAAGTATAAAGGAAAGTATGGTAGATCTGTAATACCACTATACACAAGTACAAAATGCTAAATCAGTGGGATCCTACGCAAATTAGGCAAAAATCTTTCTAATCTGCATATAGGGCATTTGTCAAAACTCTGCAATAATATAAATATTGCAAAAGCACTTTGAACTCACCCAAACTATACAAAGTATACAGTATCTAGAGAGCAGGAATCTCCTGGGGAGCTGGGGGGTGCTAGTCTTCCATCTTATTATATTGATGTTTTCCATTTGCTTATTTTATTATTACATTTTTGGTAATGTTAATTATTAAAGGCCCCTATACAGGTTACATGACAAATATTCTTGATTGATACAAACAATACAAGAGCACCATGAAAGACAAGGTGAGGCCAATCAACACCTTTCAGATAGCGCTACACTCACATACAATGGCGGATAACATGAAATTTAAGGCCATTAAAAACTCACATAGCTTAATTCGCATATTTAATATAAGACCCCATTGGAGGCCGGTCTGCATCTACAATGTAAAAAAAACTCTCAGAACCGTAACATAACACCCCATAGCCATGTTCAAAAAAGATTTAAGCTATGAAGAGAATTTAAAACCACTGAACATAGACACAGACAATATATAATCTGCCTTCTCTAACTAGCAACTCGGGATAATCCTGCATCCACATAGGCAATGTAAAGCTAATAACACATACCCAAAATACAATACCAAACAATAACTAGATGAAGAAACAAAAATAACTGGAATCAGACATACAAAGCAATGATGTACAGCACTGCCAAGAGAATTCAAGATCAACACAGACAAGGGAGAATCCCCCTGCACCAACAAATACACACACTTGCTGTGCTCTAACACAGGTAAAGCAAAACTGTTAAAGGTCAAGCAATGGAGTCACCTGTCGGCTACAAAAATCAAACAGCAAAGTACATTGCCAAGACAACAAATTGACTTTCTTCACCCCACAGGTAATTCAAGATTATCTTGTATCTAAATAGACACAGGATGGCCCCTGTAGCCAGGCGTTAAAAACAAAAACTAATGCAATTAATAAGATAACTCCTATTCTCACACAAGCAACGAATGGCAAACATACTGAAATACTTTCATATTTTCCTTACTTCTAAGTCTAATGCTATCATGAAAAAAACTTTACTGTGGTAGTTAGCAATATTTCAAGTTAGCATTTATTTCTACAATATCACTTTAAAAGTTTCTCACATAACAGTAAGATCTGATGGAAGAACACAGTATATCATATTATTCACTAAAGGAAAGTATTGCACTGAAGGAAAAACACTCCATAAAAAACCATTACACCAGCCTACATAAAAGACTTCTAGCATAACAACCACACTTGGGTTCAGAAGACTAGAGTATTCTATACAGCTTATTCAACAAAGTGTAGTTGCCCACATAAGTAGTGGAATATTCCCCCAAGCCAAATTATATTCACTCTGTTAAAAATGTCAAGTAGACAAGAACCCTGATCATTTAACAAAAATACAGGGAGATGATGGTATCTTCTTCTCATATGTTTTTGTACAGACTGATCTAATGGTTCTTAGCTCATTAGCCTTGGCATTCCACCCCTATGCACAATATACTCACCCCAATATAAAAATAATCTCTACTCATTCCTTATGCCATATAAAAGGCCGTTCACTCTACTGTATAGGGGTTTATGTATTACTGAATGATGCAGTGAGACTAGTGCTTTACTATATAAATTATCCAACATAGTACCTGTTTCAGGATGTCTATAAGAAGCTTGGACATACTGGAGAGATAGCAGGACTCTAGGGCAGTGTTTTTCAACCAGTGTGCCGTGAGAGATCCTCAGGTGTGCCGCGGCAGACTGACAACAGTGCGGGGTGTCCCTCTTTCAAATTTTGAAATATTGGGAGGTATGTGACAGGCTCATCAGGCATCATTTACAACCATGACATTGACATTCATTCACAGACAATCATTATGATTGTTTGTGAATGAATGTCAATATGTCATGTATAGTTTGTAGGAGGCATGGCATGACAGCGCAGTACAGTGTGTGTGTGTATATACAGTATATATATATATATATATATATATATATATATATATATATATATATCCTGTATTAGGCTACAATGTGTGATTTTGTAAAATTTTGGGATGGTGGTGTGCCACAGGATTATTTAATGTAAAAAAGTGTGCCACGGCAAAAAAGGTTGCAAATCACTGCTCTAGAGCATGGTCCCATTGAGAATTATCCTGCAATGTTGTTTCCTAGAGGTGCAGGGACCAACATCCATTTGACTGCATTTATTGTGATCAGCTTGGGAAAAGGTGCTAAGGTGTATTTATTGTAATTAGATCATGGTATACAGAAGGGCATGTTACTGCTCAACTTTTGTTAAAAATTGGTTATTTTTATCTGTCTTAAAATTATTTATTCTGTATTTAAACCCTATTGCACATTCTTAAGTGCCCTAACCCAACAGCAAAATATTAATATTTAATGTTCATAAATAAATATTTTTATATATATATATATATATATATATATATATATATATATATATATATATATATATATATATATATATATATATATTGGAAGTGGAGGGCCCTCTAGTGGGCCTGTAGCAAAATTAAGGGATAGCTGACTTGAAGTCTGGAGGATTCTAGAAGTGTGTGTATGCTACAATGTTGCAAATGTGTGGGAGGGTGTACCTCTTGCCTTTATAGGGTCCTGTTCCAGTGGATTCGGCCTCTTCCTGCCTCCAGACTTCGAGGAGAACTTTCTTCTGTGCTGGATATCTTGAACTTTAGGCCCCAGGGATCATGAAGCGTGCCAGGCGTACTTCTTTGCCTCCCAGGAGGTACAGGGATGCGGTGGTGGAGCCTTCAAGAAGAAAGAGACCTGCAGGAGAAAATGAGGAGTCAGACCTGGATGATGTGGTACCCCCTACCCCCCAAGTTAGGGTTCCCAGTAGGCCCTCCATTGCTACTAGACAGAGGGTTAGGAGGGAGCTCAGTTACACCCCTTCTAGCAGGGCGGGGGCCGGGGCAAGCACCAGGGCTAGGGGAAGAGGAGCAGGGAGAGCGGTTCCCAGTGTTGATTCTGCCCAGGTTTCTGCTAGGACTGGGCCTGAGGTAGGGGGAGCTGGGGAGCATGGAGCAGACATTGGGGCCCTTATGCAGCAGCTCCCGGCGCTTCCGCCGGGCGCTCTGGCCACTGTCTTGGCCCTTGCCCAGTCTCTGGCCTCTGGCCGGGGGTCGGGCGGCATAGTGCAGGGCCTGGATGGTGCCGGAGGGTCTGGGGTTATTGCCGGTGGCTGCCGCGGCCGGGCGGGCTTGAGGCCTTCTAGCAGCGTGGGGCGTGGCCACGCCCCCGCACGTAACGTGCGTCGCGTCTCCTCCCCCTCTGACGGATCTTCTTCTGGGGAGGAGCGCGGTCGCATGCGCACACAACGCCGCCCTGCTGACCAGCCGGAGGAGCCTTCCGGAGCAGCCCCTAGTAAGTTGGGGAGACTCCGGGTGGCGACGACGGCCGCAGGGGGCAGGGGGGCGGGTACCGGGCAGGTGGTGAGTGTGGCTGCAGGCGAGGAGCATAGGCGGCAGGTGAGAGGATCATGTGTTAGAGGCGCAGATGACGCCATCACGGCAGATGGGGACCCCATGGGTCACAGGCAGCAGGTTATACCTCCAATAGAAGCGGAGGTTGTGGTGCTGAGGGGTAGTGGCTCGAATGGTGCTGTTGCCGGTATGAACAGGGATCTTATCATGAGAGATCAGCCACAGAGTCAGGAGCAAAGTGTGAGAGTTTGCAGGGGACAAAGTTTAGGTGCAAATGATGCCCCCTACTTTCAAGAAGCGGTACGTCCGCAACAGGCCCCTGAGCAGCAGAGGGAGCAGATTGCTAATAGACAAGGCAATGAAAATGTGACTCTTGGGTCAGGTACTATAGGTAATGTAGATGCTTCTAGGCAGGGCCAGTTGAGGGGTGTGAATGCACGTGTGGACAGTGCGCAGATCGCTGCTGAGGTACAGCGCGAGGTGAGAGAATGCGTTAGTCAGGCATTGGGTGTTCAGGAGGATTTGATTAGAAGGGCGGTGGCTGCAGCACTTGGGGTGCAAGAGAGGGCTAGGGGTGTCGAAAAGGAGGGTGCGGCCCCATCTGGGGCCCTCTTCGTCACTCAGAGTACTCCCCAGTCTGTTTTGTCTCCTCAGGTGTCATCAGGTGCTGAACGCAGAATGGAGGCTGGTACAAGCGGCCATTGCATGGCAAATGGAGGAGCTGTGGGACTTGCTAGCATTTCAGAAGGCGGACAACCACAGCCATCGGAAGGAGTGTCGCAGCAGCTGTCTCAAGCTGGTGAGTGCACAATCACTGATATTACACACACTAACATGGGGTCTTCCTCTAGTGACTCAGGTTCTGATAGCGAGGCAGGGCTGGGTTTAGTGGGAAAGGGCCAACAACAAATGTTTAGAATGATTAAAAAATTAGTGGCAGCGCAGGTGCAGGCGAAGGCAGGCACGCAGGGCGTCGTGGAGAACAATTCCTTAGCGCAAGCGGGAGTTGCGCCGGCGGGGCAGGTGGCATCAAGAAAAGTGGCGGTGCATGGGGATTCCTACCCATGCCTAGTCCACTCACTTTACGGCCATTTGAAGGCTAAAGTGATTAAAAAGATCCAAGAGGGTAGATATGTGAATATCTACGAACTCACTCCGGAAGCCTGTAGAGCTAAGGAGAGGGCGGCCGAGGGCTCGGGCCCCAAGAAAGTTAGGCGCCAGGAAACTTATGAGGAATGGCAGGCTGGATATAGGGTGTTGGCGTCCTGCTATGTTGATAGGTGGCCGACGCAGGGGCATAACCTTTTTAAATATCAAGACACTATTGGTGATATTTACAAAAGGTTCAGGGAAGGTGCTTGGCGGGACTACGATGTGGCGTTTCGCAAGAAAATGGTGGGTAACCACATCTTACACTTCGGGACGCAAGATATGCACCTGTGGTCTAAGTTGGGGCGCGAGAGGTCTACTTCGCCAACCGGGGCGGCGAAGCCTGGGACGCAGCGGTCCTTTCCGCGCCCGAAGAGGCGGGGGAGGGAGTGCTGGAAATTCCAGGACAAGCAGTGTGACAGGGGAGCAAATTGCTCCTTTCGGCACATCTGCAAGTTTTGCAGCGGACCCCACCCGGGGGCAGAATGCGCGAATAGAAGGGGAGCCGGTGCACCCTCCCCGATTAGTAGAGGGGGACCTGGGGGCAAGGGCTCCAACTCCACTTAGGTACGAGAGGATGGCGCCGTGGCTGGCGCTGTATCCTGACGGCGAGGCAGCGGCAGTCCTGTCGTCGGGATTGAGGGTGGGGTTTAGAATACCGATTACATCGCAAGTAACTGGGTCCTCCGTCCACCGTAACCTAAAGTCAGCTTATGAGTTCCCGCACGTAGTGAGGGAGAAGCTGGATAAGGAACTGAGGCTGGGGAGGGTGGTCGGCCCATTTCGGGAACGACCAATCGCGGATCTAGTAGTCTCTCCACTGGGGGTAGTTCCCAAGCGGGAGAAGGGGAAGTACAGGCTCATTCACCACTTGTCTTATCCCAAGGGGGCGTCAGTGAACGATGCGATAGATCCGGACCTCAGTTCCGTGCATTATCAGTCCTTTGACGAGGCACTGGAGGTGGTTCGCTCTCGGGGTCGCGGGGCCTGGATGGCCAAGCTGGACATTGAGTCCGCCTTCCGCTTGCTCCCACTTCATCCTTCCTCATTCCGGCTGATGGGGATGAAGTTCGAGGGTGAATTTTTTGTTGACAGGTGTTTGCCCATGGGCTGCTCCTTGTCATGTGCCCTTTTTGAATGCTTCAGCTCCTTCCTGCACTGGGTAGTGCAGAGGGCGTCTGGGGGCGGGGCCGTGGCTCACTACCTGGATGATTTCCTGCTGGTAGGGGGTCCAGATACTGACGAATGTGCGGCATTGATGCGGGTGATGCAGGATATTACAGCAGAGTTTGGAGTGCCGCTCGCGCACGAAAAAACGCAGGGACCATGTACCTGCCTGACGTTCCTAGGCATAGAGATCGACACTGTTGCCTCCCTATGCCGGCTCCCAAAAGATAAAGTCGACCGCCTACTTGGGGCGGTTCAATCAGCATGTCGCGCGGAGCATATCTCCATTACTGAGCTGCAATCCCTTCTGGGATTGCTTAACTTTGCGGGGAGGGCGATCCCCATGGGGAGGGTCTTCAACCGCAGGTTAGAAGCTCAATTGAAGGGGCCTCGGACGCTTAGCCACAAGCGTCGGGTGACAGAGGAGATGAGGGACGACCTGAGAGTTTGGGAGAGGTTCCTTGTTCATTTTAACGGGGTCTGCCTTTGGAGAGACGGGCCCATTTCCAATCAAGCCTTGCATCTGTTCACGGATGCCGCGGGCGGGTTTGGCTATGGAGCCTATTTAGACGGAGACTGGAGTGCGGAGCCATGGCCAGAGGGCTGGGCTGCCGCGGGTCTCACGCGTAACCTTACGATGCTAGAACTCTTCCCTATTGTGGTAGCGATAGAACTATGGGGAGAGAGGCTGTCAAATCGGTCAGTAATCTTCTGGTCAGACAATATGAGCGTGGTATATGCCATAAACAGGTTGTCAGCAACCTCACCGGTGGTGGTGACCTACCTACGGCACCTCGTCTTGCGGTGTTTGCAGCTTAATGTTCGCTTCACAGCACGGCACGTCCCAGGGGTGAGCAATGTGATAGCAGATGCCCTTTCCAGATTTCAATGGGATCAGTTTAGAAGGGTAGCCCCGAGGGCGGCAGCTGAGGGTCTAACGTGCCCTCTTTTCCTTTGGCAGCTGGCGGGGGTTGGGAGTCCATCCTCCCCATGATCAGGGCATCGCTGGCTCCTAAGACGTGGGCTGCGTATTCGGCGCATTGGAGGGCATGGGAGCGTTTCAGCTTGCAGAAGGGCTTCTTGTTGTGTCAGGCGTCTCAGGTACACGTTCTAGAATGGCTTGCGTGCTTGAAGCTTGAGGGTATGTCCAGATTGTCAGCTTTGAGCAGGTTAGCGGCATTGTCCTTTTTCAATAAAGCCTTAGGTTTCAGGGATTGTACAGGTACTTTTCTAGTAAGGCAGATCTTGAAGGGATGGGGCCGGTTGGCCCCACCCGCAAAGGATCGGAGGGAGCCGATCACGACGGAAAGATTGCGCTCGTTGGTGGTAAATCTGGGGGCAGTGTGCAGTTCAGCCTACGAGGCGGTCTTGTTTCGGGCTGCTTTCGCGCTGGCATTTGCGGGGGCGCTGAGGATAGGCGAAGTGGTCGCCTCCTCCACAAGAGGGGAGGTAGGCGGTATTAAAGTGGGGCACGTAAGGACCACGGACGATTGCGTGCTCTTGCTCATTCCCAGATCCAAAACTGATCAGGTTGGGAAAGGGGCCTGGTTGCCTTTAGCCAGACACGAATACACAGAGTGCTGCCCGGTATCGAGCGTGGCGGATTATTGCCATGTACGGCCGGTCGGAGGACTACAGTTTCTCGTGCACGAGGACGGTAGTTCACTTTCAGCTTTCCAGTTCCGCAAAGTGCTTGCCAAAGTGGCAGCGGCAGCGGGATTGGATCCATCTAAGATTGCGCCGCATTCATTCCGCATCGGGGCAGCGACTAGTGCTGCGGCCTTGGGGTCGTCGCAGGCGGTCATTAAGAAAATGGGGCGTTGGAAGTCTGAGCGATATAGGGGCTATATTCGCCCATTGCATGCTTAGTGATGAGGGTGTGTAAGGTGTGTAACCTCTTGATTCCTTCCCGACTTGGTGGGGAGTGGGGGGGGTGAGAAAGGGGTATTGCCAGTGGTTTGTCACCATTTCATTGTCCCCATCCATGTTGTTATAGGTACAGGAAAGACCCCGGTGCGCGTGTGGATTATTGGGCACTCCTTTATCCACTGGGCGGCTATCAGGGCGCATCATTCCCCGGGAGGGCAGCAGCTAGGATTGGCAGCATCCAGGGCTAACATTCGCTGGCTCGGGCGCAGGGGTCTTAATTGGAGGGAGCTTCCCGCTCTGTTACAGGATGCACATAGGAGGTGGGGAAAGCCTCAAGTGATTGTTGTGCATCTGGGCGGAAATGACTTGGGATCCATTCCCGTGTTGGATTTAATACGGATTATGGTTGCGGACATTAAGTGGGTGTGCACATGGCTTCAGGATGTGCGGATAGGTTGGTCTAACGTGGTTGCACGGCTGCGTTGGCGTCACATTGTGACACAGAGGGCAGCGTACAATGTCCGCAAGAAAGTTAATAGGGAAGTGGGGAGAGCGGTCACGGCCGTGGGAGGTTTCGTCATTAGGCATGACACTATTACGGCCGACAGGAAGGCCCTTTACCGACCGGATGGGGTTCACCTGGCGGACGTTGGGTTGGACATTTTCCTGGCTAACCTTAAGACAGCCATCTCATCGGTTGTTTAAAATGAACATTTATTAGGGCATTAGTTAGTTTCAAAGTTCTGTGCTATGGTTGGCATCCGACCGTTGTTAACACAGCGTTATTTATATATAAAAAAAAAAAAAAAAAAAGTTGAATTTGGTTGTATGTTATATTGTTATACTGTTATTTAAGGGCTATGTTGGTTAAGTGTGGCGGCAAGAGGCGTCTTTTGTGGCGGTCGGGCAAGGCCCTGGGAGCGGGCGCAGTGTGAGCAGAGTGACGGCCCGAACACAGGGAGAGGTGTCGCCCACTAAGTGCCGGCTTAGGGGTTCCTCTCCCCCCTTTTAAAGAGCTGCAGGCCGAAGAGCTCTACATAACAAAATCTCTCTCACTGTGCCAATGAGCGTGCGCAACCCCTGTGCCACGCTGCAGACATCGGAGGGGCCTTGTCCGTCAATAAGTAGGGGTTAGTTAGCTAGAAGAAGATGCCGCCACCAACTGGAATGAACTTGCTACAAGTTCAGGGATAGGTTGATTTGAGCTGCCTAATTATTGGCTAGATTAGGCAGAATTCAATTTGTTTAATAAACGCGACCGTGACCGGTCTTTTCCCCAAAGCAGTTGTGTTGTGTTTTTATTGAAAACGTAGGACGTAATAGGAGGTTTATCCCTTATGGAAGTGGAGGGCCCTCTAGTGGGCCTGTAGCAAAATTAAGGGATAGCTGACTTGAAGTCT
The DNA here is from genome assembly GCF_027579735.1 of Bombina bombina. Taxonomy (NCBI): domain Eukaryota; kingdom Metazoa; phylum Chordata; class Amphibia; order Anura; family Bombinatoridae; genus Bombina; species Bombina bombina. The sequence continues at coordinate 258,691,914 of NC_069499.1, read as the reverse complement.
GGAGGATTCTAGAAGTGTGTGTATGCTACAATGTTGCAAATGTGTGGGAGGGTGTACCTCTTGCCTTTATAGGGTCCTGTTCCAGTGGATTCGGCCTCTTCCTGCCTCCAGACTTCGAGGAGAACTTTCCCCGCCCGCCCGTCCCTGGATGAAGGTATGTGGCGGCAAGTTAGGTTAAGGGTAAGTCAGTCCTCGGCGGGGGTAGGTTTAGTTGAACCAGCCCCATAAGCCCGAGGTTGTAATTTAGTCATCCACCTCTCTCATACGTGTTGGACGATTCGTTTGGAGAGGATGCCTTACTGGGTTGGTGAAATTGTGCCCTAGCTGGCGGTCGGGCAAGGCCCTGGGAGCGGGCGCAGTGTGAGCAGAGTGACGGCCCGAACACAGGGAGAGGTGTCGCCCACTAAGTGCCGGCTTAGGGGTTCCTCTCCCCCCTTTTAAAGAGCTGCAGGCCGAAGAGCTCTACATAACAAAATCTCTCTCACTGTGCCAATGAGCGTGCGCAACCCCTGTGCCACGCTGCAGACATCGGAGGGGCCTTGTCCGTCAATAAGTAGGGGTTAGTTAGCTAGAAGAAGATGCCGCCACCAACTGGAATGAACTTGCTACAAGTTCAGGGATAGGTTGATTTGAGCTGCCTAATTATTGGCTAGATTAGGCAGAATTCAATTTGTTTAATAAACGCGACCGTGACCGGTCTTTTCCCCAAAGCAGTTGTGTTGTGTTTTTATTGAAAACGTAGGACGTAATAGGAGGTTTATCCCTTAATATATATTTATATATATATATATGTGATTTTTGTGTACAATATATATCTATACCTATATATACAGTATATATTTATATATATATATATATATATATATATATATATATATATATATATATATATATATATATATATATATATATATTAAAAAAAACTATATGTAGGTATAGATATATACAGATTTATAAGAATATCTATTTAAAAGTACATAGAACATATTCTGCTATGGGCATGTATTTACAGTAAATACACCTGTATAACACTTTATTAAATATGATTATTGCATAAGTATTGTTTTTTAAGTTTTCATCTGCTTAATAGCAAAGGTTTCAATGCACTTAAATATATATGTCAATATATGTGTACATATGTATTTATGTGTTTATATGTGTATATATGCCTGTAAATATACATATATACATATAAATACATTAATACATATGTACACACACACACATATATATATATATATATATATATATATATATATATATATATATATATATATATATATATATATATATATATATACATATACATCTTTAGAGATGTATATGTATGTATGTCTGTGTTAAAGTCTTTTGCCTGCCTTTTTGAGATCTCAAATCTTTAAACACTTTTAACTTTTGTGTGCAATATTTTTTCTGAATCATTTTTATTAGATGGTGTTATTATGAGTGTAACTGTACTTTGTAATGTATTTTTGATGTGTTTTGCGCAACTTTATAATTTCGCGAAACAGTTAACCACAGCTCTGAGATTGCGGTAATAATTCTAGAGTAAATTGCGATCACGATTGCACTCAACTTGTGATATGAGCACAATTTAACCTGGGCTCAAACTATCGCGAAAACCCAACCGCAAATGTTTGTGCCCTATATTATCAATCAAGCTCATGCACCTTGATTTGCACGATCAGCTTTCATATGGTCTAGGACTGACATTATGAGAATGCAAAAGGCCCTGATCTCGAGAGCTGCAAAAGCCCTGCTAACTGAACTGCTAACATTTTCCTGGAACAAAGAGCTACATTTGTAGGATTTCTATAATGTCCCTTTAAAATTAGAATTGATATTCCAGTCTTGCCATCTGCTATAGTATTATATAAGTGCCTATTTACTAAAGAATGGGAAAACAGGGTTTATTGCATATGCTAGATTAACATATATAAAGAAAGGAAACTGAATGAGTCTTTCTAGTTTTACTAAATCTACAGGACTCAATGAGATCAGAGCTTACAAATGATTTAAAGGAACAGTAAAACACCAGAATTTTTGTTGTTTAAAATGGTAGATAATCTCTTTATTACCCATTCCCCAGTTTTGCATTACCAACACAGTTATAATAATATACTTTTTACCTCTGTGATTACCTTGTATCTATGCCTCTGCAAACTACCTCCTTATCTAGTTCTTTTGACAGACTTTCATTTTTAGCCAATCAGTGCTGACTCCTAGGAGCTTCACGTGCCTGAGCTCAATGTTATGTATATGAAACACATGAACTAACGCCCTCTAGTGGTGAAAAACTGTCAAAATGCTTTCAGATTAGAGGCAGCTTTCAAGGTCTAAGAAATTAGCATATGAACCTCCTAGGTTTAGCTTTCAACTAAGAATACAAAGAGAACAAAGCAAAATAAGTAAATTGGAAAGTTGTTTAAAATTACATGCCCTATTTAAATCATGAAAGCATTTTTTTTACTTGACTATCCCTTTAAGGGACATTCAAATCAAAATTGAATTTCATCTAAAATATTTAATAACACAGTGAAAAAAAACTTTGCATTTTCCTTTTATTATTTATGTTGCTGCTTTTCCTATTAATTACAAAAAAGTAAGTAAAAAAATGTTGTTTTTCCACTGTGCCAAAAAAAAAAAAGCAGAGAGTTCATTCAGTGGTATTCATAATCCTGACCGTCCTGCATACTGCTCAGTTATTGGCTGATATACACAGAAGCTCATTTCTATTCCTAATTGTTCACAGCAAATGACAGTGGCAGTTTTAAATGGTTTTAATAAATGTATTTTGTATACAGATCGTTTGTAATGCACTGCTTAATTTCTGATGAATCTATAAAAAATATACTTCAATGCTCCTTTAATCCAGCATATTTCTTTCAAAAGGTATTCAAAGTACATTACATTTTAAAAACAAAAAAATACAGTAAAGCTCAGACTCAATATTTAGATTCAGGAGACGGATAACGAGTAATCACCTGCATATCTCAGTGGGCAATTTCACATGATGAGAATGAGGATTTTTTCATGGTGCAGAGCCTTGTATCTCAGCATAACAAGTTGGAAATATATGCAGTAGTTAATAGGGCTACAGAGTAGAGCACGAAGGACAGGTGTTATGTGGCAGGAATATAGATGATTTGCTGAGCTCATGGCTGCGGCATTCTGTACAAGCTGTATGTGGTATAGCTCTGTATTTTAAAGCCGTATACATAGGGGGGGGGTGTTATGTTTTTTTTATATGTCCTAGAGGTGCACTGAATGCAGTCACCACCTGGAGCACAGAGGAATTCTTACATTGTATTCCTATAATTGTTGTCCTAGAGGTGTTCTCACTGTGATAACCTCCTAGGAGACGAGGCTTGTTCCTCAGTGCTACAGGGGCACATATTGTGATCAGGACCTGGAATACAAATGGACGAGTAATTGTATCCTAGAGGTATGGGATTGTTAGCAATTCTTTCCTTACACTACAGCGACATCTAGTGCTAGATCAAGAGATCACACTATGGAATTGTATGCCGCAGACTCAGTGGCTACACTGATACAAACTGCATACAAAGAGCTAGATTACAAGTGGCGCGCTAAGAGGTACCATATCGGGTTTATCCCAGCTGTTTGCGCACGTCAAATGTAGCGCTTGTATTACAAACTGAAAGTAAACGCAATCGCTTGGGCACAAACAAATGTCGGGATATCGTGTCCTCAGAGCTCTAGTTAACATCAAAAGTACATTTAAAAAAATAGTTACACTAATAATAGCACTATCTAATAAAAATTATTTTAAAAAAAAATATTGCACAAAATAAGTTATACGAGATACATACTTATACATGTCTAAATATGTATACAGTATGTATGTATATATATATGTATATGTGTGTGTACAGATGTATTTATGTATTTATATGTGTATATATATTTACACTATATGTATTTATAGACATATATACACATATAAACCCAGAAATACATTTATATAAGTGCATTGGAGTTCTTTGCAGTCAAGTAGATAAAAACATGTAAAATCATATTTATGCAATATTTATTTTTAATAAAGTGTTACAGTGTGTATTTACTGCAAAGATGTCTCTTTCCAATGTTCTGCACATAGTAGAATATGTTCTATCTATTTAAAAATAGATATTCCTATATATATATAGCTTTATATATCTATACCTATATATAATCATCTATATATACAGGTATATATATATATATATATATATATATATATATATATATATATATATATATATATATATATATATATTACCAAAATACCATCAGATATACGTAGCAATTACAAGGGGAATTAAGCAGGGTTTTTGGGTATCCTGTTTTTTAATCTGAATTTAGTAATTATGTGTTAATAATATATCGATTTACTAAACCTCATGTGCAGTGGTGTAATAACCCAAGACTTAGATAAAACCTGGGCACAGTTGCAACTTAATAGTGGCTAACTACAGCTGAATTTATATAACGGCTGTTATCCAGTAAATATTACAGTTATCTTTCTCCTATAGAGCAGTAACAGATGGGATGCAGTAATAGCGATATCCGTAAAATTGTTTCATTGAGAATGGCAATTAGTCAAACACTTTGAGACTCTGGGGCCTATTTGTTTCCCGCGAGCCTGTTATGAAGTAGCAGTCTAAAGGCCACTGCTCCATAACTTGTCTGCTTGCTCTGAGGCCGCGGACAGAAATCAATCCGATCGAATACGATTGGGTTGATTGACACCCCCTGCTAGTGGCCGATTGGCCGCAAATCTGCAGGGGGCGGCATTGCACCAGCAGTTCACAAGAACTGCTGGTGCAATGATAAATGCAGACAGCGTATGCTGTCTGCATTTATTGATGTGCCAGGATGTGCAGCGGACATGATACGCTACTTTGTATCATGTACGCTCGCACATAGGTAAATAGGCCCCTCTCTAAGGAACATGATTACTTTTGTTCTTCATTGGCAATAACCAGTTAGATACATTGGTTGATACGCACAAGATTTAGACTGCATTTCAGCATATACAAAAAGATCTGTGGCTTGGGTGGCTCTTATATCAATGTGTCACGCTATAACTATAAGCCTGTAAGATTTACCAAGTGCGCTGTTCAAAGGGCCGATTTACCAAGCTTAAGACCGCTGCTCCTTAACTCATCCACCAGCTCTGAAGCTGCGGACATCAATCTGCCTGATCGTGTATGATCTGGTTGATTGACACCCCCTGCTAGTGGCCACAAATCTGCAGGGGGCAGCATTGCACAAGCAGTTCACCGGAACTGCTTGTGCAATCTTAAATGCCAACAGTGTACGCCGGAATTCAACCGGATCGAGTACGATCGGGTTGATTGACACCCCCTGCTGGCGGCCGATTGGCCGCGAGTCTGCAGGGGGCGGTGTTGCACTAGCAGCTCTTGTGAGCTGCTGGTGCAATGCTGAATACGGAGAGCGTATTGCTCTCCGTATTCAGCGAGGTCTGGAGGACCTGATCTGCACTGGCGGATCAGGTCCGCCAGACTTTGATAAATATAGGCCAGTGTATTAACAACTGCTGTCCAGGCATATCATGTACTAATCATTATACTACATGTACTATGAAGGGAATAATGGAATTGTTAACAATAAGCCAGAGCGTTTGATAAAAGCAGAGATAATACTGATAATATTAATTTGACATACCATCGCTAGGCTTATATTTGAGTTTATGTGGTCCCCTTTTTGGATTTAGTGGCGCTATTCATATAAGGATTTAGCTCAATCCTCGGCATTTCCCTAGTAACAGCTCTTGGTTATCTTTATACACCTCCCAATTGAGGGAATTGACACATGATGTTACTTATGCTTACTTGCTGCATTTGTTTTTAATGTTCTATCCATTTTAATTAATTTAATAAAGTTTGTATTTTATCATCCTAACATGTTCAAATACTTCCACACAAGAGGTAAAGAGTGCTTACTATGGTATCCTGCCCAGCATCTATGCTGGAATTTGTAAATATAGGGCAAGATTACATATGCTGTGTCGCACGCAAAAACCGGCGATGCCGGTTTTTACGCAGTTTTGGTATCACATATACAGCGCCGCATATAAATGCGGCACATATATTTCACCCGTCGGCCGCAATTTTTACTCCCATAAGCTAACATAGAACCGCGTCGCAAATCGGTATCACATATTCAGCGCAAGGACTTATGTGGCAAAAATGGAGAAATTTGACTCCATTTTGACCTCGCCACATATAGGCAGGCGCAGCAAGACTTGCGCTGAGTATGTGAGCACTGTAACTCCCGTAACTGCTTGAAAATATTACCTAACATCTATGCTGGAATTTGTAAATATAGAGCAAGATTACATATGCTGTGTCGCACGCAAAAACTGGTGATGCCGGTTTATATTTCACCCGTCGGCCGCAATTTTTACTCCAATAAGCTAACATAGAACTGCGTCGCAAATCAGTATCACATATTCAGTGCAAGGACTTATGTGGCAAAAATGGAGAAATTTGACTCCATTTTGACCTCGCCACACATAGGCAGGCGCAGCAAGACTTGTGCTGAGTATGTGAGCACTGTAACTCCCGTAACTGCTTGAAAATATTACCTAACACCTAACGCATGCGCAATATCTATCTACCTGTCAACCGCAATCCCCCACCACAATAACTTATAAAGTATATTAACCCCTAATCCACCATTAACCCACATCACAATAAACCTTATAAAGTATATTAACCCCTAATCCACCATTAACCCACATAGCAATAAACCTAATAAAACTATTAACGCAAATAACTAATTAAATTACTAAACCCCCTAACCTAACACCCCCTAAATTAACCCCAATTACCTAAATTAAAAAATATACTAAATTACAATTAAAATAAAAAAAGCATTGGGGGGCGGAGCCTGGCTGCAGCTAAGATGGCTGCGTAACTCCGGTGCTCTGCAAAGAAGGGCTCTTAAAACAATGACCTGAAGGAGCTAACCTGAGCTACGATAACTAATTTTACATCCTAAAGCAGGCTAAACATTAAAGGCATCTACCGATCGCTGCATATCACCTCTCACTGGTGTATATGAGACTGCAGAACACTTTGCAGCATGTGGGACGCCACGCTACTTTTCAGGCTATTACACGCTGCTTGAGACATATCGGACTACCACCAGTTTATTAAGACATAACGGCAATATCCTTGATCTCATCTCACCACACTAATCACCTCTACCTGATCCCTGAGGACAGATCACCGCAATCGCCGTGGAAGTGAGACCGAGAGCCACCGATATAAGCAGGGCTCTGCGAATAACAGCGGCCATCTTGGTAACACCGCTCCGATAACTCAGGTAACCCTGATACACTCCACAAGTTACCAGTGCCTTATCCTAATACTTAATCACCTTAAAATAGCCTGCGGACTACCATACACTTCCTATAAATAAAAAAAAGGGACAAAATAAGGCACCACAATGCCCGCCATAATAACTGCGGCCTAATTTGCTTAAGTGGAGAGGACTAGATCGTCACTACAAAGAAGGGCCTTCCACACACACAGTTACAGGGACTGCTAGACGCTATACCACTTATAGCCCACATAAGACCTATAACAGTTGCCTGTTAACTTTCAACTTTTAATGTGGATAAGCGTCCCCCTGCTCCCACGCCATCTATTACATGGGAGAGAGAGAGGGGAGATCAAAATATAAACTTTAATACAATCTGAGAATTACCACTAACTTCTCCAAGAACTTCTTTACGACATCATGCACAGTATATACGGAACCCGTCTGTGCTGAGAAGAATTTAGAAGCATTCATAACTAAAACTGCTTACAGATTGTCGTGTCCCTTAGCAGTCTGACTGCACTTTACCTAACTAACACGTAAAAACAACAGACAACTAGAAGCAGGGTAATTTCAGACAGTGCACATTAGATATTCTGAAAGGTGCTGCAAATAGTCTACGGTAGACCACATTCACATTCTTCACTATCTTCTATATCAGAGCTGGATAACCCCTGCTCCTTGTGAAAAATTACTGCTTCTTATAACTGACCTTATAATGATGGCGGCTAGAAGACATACCAAACCTGAAAAAGCCCTGAAGCATGCATCAACAAAATCTCATACTGTGTCATCCTTTTTCGCTACAGAACACTCCTTGTCTCCCAATCTCTCTCAAAACAAACACACTTCTATGCCAAATCTAGAAGGACCTACAACGGAGCTCTCAGCCTCACCTAAACTACCTGACAATATCCCTACATCGCTCCTATCTCAATTCGCAACGAAACAAGAGATTTCTTCGATCTTCCGGACATGTTTACGCGAAGAACTACTAGAAATGAAACAAGACCTGCACAATTTAGGTTCTAGAGTTGACATGCTGGAAGCGGAGACTGAAGAGGTGAGAGAAGATATCCATAGAATTGAGGATAGAACTACAACACATCAGGAAACAATCACCACATTAATGGATAAGATTGACGACCTTGAAAATAGGAGTAGGAGGAAAAACCTGAGGCTACGAGGCATTCCAGAGTCTATCTTACCGAAGGACTTTCATGAATATTTACAATCTTTATTTACCTCCATCAAAGACTCCGCTTACCCAAACGACATACTATGGGTAAGAGCTCACAGGGCATTAAGGCCTAAACCTCCTGATAGCGCCCCTCCCAGGGACATCATTATCAGATTTAAAAATTTCCTTGAAAAGGAGATGCTGATTAACCAAGCCCGTAGACATCAGCCTGTCAAGTTCAGAGGAAACGTGATACAGTTTTATCAGGACCTTTCTGCCAGAACCCTGCAGATAAGGAAAGAATTTTCCCCGCTCACATCCTTACTCAGGAATAAGAAAATTCCCTACAGGTGGGGTTTCCCTGTTCATCTTATGGTGATTCATAATGACAAACGTTACACCTGCCATACACCTGAAGACACTTCAGCCTTCTGCAGGGATCTAGGCATTGAACAACCTACAATGGACCCCTCCGACCTACCCACTACTCAAACATCATACAAAAGACCACACTCCAACCTACCACGATGGCAAACCAAAGGGACACGCAAAGCACCCGAAGCAAAACAAGGCAAGGTCCGCAAAGCTACATCACCCCAGAAACCTTCTCCACACCCTGATTCGGATGAAGATTGAGTTTAAACCCTACACTGACAATGGTTACCCAAATTCTGCTTGTTTTTCTTTTTCTCTTTTGGAGGGTTTTATTTATTGTTCACTCTCCTCTATTGGATCTTTATGGACATCCCCACTGACCGGGTGGAACTGGAAAGGTGAGAGAGACGTGGTCAGGTAATATTAAAGACATTTGAAATACTAATATAGTCTCTTTTCCCTCCCTTCCGCCCTCCCTCAATGTACTTGCAATCCCCTTTCTCTTTCTCTTTCTCTCTTTCTTTGTCGAGATCATTTATAGTATTGAGTTACCTCAGGTCACTCTTATACAGCTAGTCATCACCTCCCAGTTTTCGTTCCATGACAGACCCACCAACTCAAATGTGGTGACTTGCTGGAATAGTGTCAACATAATAAATAAGAGACCCATTCTTTCATATAGTACCCCCACAAAGGACTGGAACTCTAATTTATGTCTATTACTAGACTTAGAGTCGTGTTTGTATTGTTTGTATTGTTATTTTTGTTATTGTTTTTTTTGTCAAAGTTTTCAGAATATGCTCTTAATGTGTATCATATTATTTTATCCAGAAGATGTGAAGGCTATGATAAGGTTTGTTCCCTTAGCGCAGAAACAATCCACCAACACTCCCAACACAGCTCCTATATAATATATAATACATTTACTTTCTCACACTTTTTTAAACACTAGACACATGGCTTATAGAAAAAATAAGGAACCATACCCTCTAATAATTTTATCACAAAATGCAAAAGGGTTAAACTCCCCAAGCAAACGCTTCAAAGCACTTTTAGATTTAGCGAGGAGAGGGGCAGATATTATCTATCTACAGGAGACGCATTTTAAAAAACAAAACTATCCAAAATATCTAGGCCGCACATACACCCAACATTACCACAACACATGCCCCACTAAAAAATGCGGAGTAAGCATCTTACTTAAGAAAACATTACCCTTCACACTACTAAATAAAATATCTGACAAGGAAGGCAGACTCCTGGGCTTGGTAGGTCTTCTATATGGTCAACCCATAACCCTAGTAACTATATACGCACCAAATTCTACTCCTAAACCATTCTTTGTCAACTTATTTTCCAAACTACTCGATTCCTCCAAAGGCCCAATCTACCTGGGTGGAGATTTCAACTTCCCAATTCAAACACAACTAGACTGTACTAATCCCCTTACTAGAGGAAATACCAAATTCCTAACATATTTCTGGAAGAACCTTAAAGTACACAACTTACATGATACATGGAGATACATACATCCAGAAACCAGGGATCACACATTTTATTCATACCCAAATAAATCATATAGTCGGATCGACTATATTTTCACTAACCAACTCGGCCTTTCCCAAATCACTAAATGTTCAATCACACCCACCCCATGGTCAGATCACAGTGCAGTTCAATTACATGTTAATTGGCCGGAACGCAGCACACATTATCACCACTGGACACTTGACGACACCCTACTGGGTGACACAGATATTGTCATGAAATTGAGCAAAACTCTGGAGGAATACTTTCTTCTTAATGTCCCTTCAACACCAAACCAATTTTCAGTTTGGGAGGCACACAAATGCTTCCTTAGAGGCGAACTTATCAAGCTCAAATCTAAGATCAATAAGGTGAAACAACAAAAATACAAAGCCCTTACCACTAAACTCGCACATATCACCCTACAACACAAGCTCTCTCCAACAGATGCCTCTATCTTAGACGAAATGACAGCTACACGAAAGGCACTAGACGATTATTTACAGATAGAATACCATACCCTTAAACAGAAGACAAACAGCCTGTTTCATTTTGAGGGGAATAGAGCAGGTAAATACTTAGCGAGATCACTCCAAAAAAGAAAACTCAAATCATACATTACTGAAATACACACACCAAATAAACCCCCTCAAAAAACTACCCCAGATATTCTAGAGGCCTTTCATACCTATTACTCAACTCTCTATAACATCCAACCCGAGTCACCAGCAGACCAGCTTTCTGAAGCCACCCACAAATTTCTCCAAGAATGCCAACTCCCATCCATAAACGACACACAATTAAAAGATATCACCTCATATATTACCCCGCAAGAAATCATATACGCAATCCAGGAATTAAAAACAGGGAAAAGTCCAGGCCCCGATGGGCTCTCAGCTAAATACTACCAGACATTTAGAGACATTTTAGTACCCCACCTAACGAACTTATTTAAATCTTTAATAGACGGAGCACAATTCCCCCCACCTATGCTAGAGGCACATGTGGTGGTACTGCCCAAACCTGGCAAGCCACCCACAACACCCTCCAACTTCAGACCCATATCATTGTTAAATTTAGACATCAAGCTATATGCGAAAATTCTGGCCACCCGACTGAACAGAGTCATCCCAGATCTCATCCACACTAATCAGGTAGGCTTTACCCCACGCAGAGAAGCCCGTGATAACACCATGAAAATAATAAATATTATAGAACATGTTAATACCCACCATATCCCATCTATAGTCCTCTCACTTGATGCCGAAAAGGCATTTGATCGTCTTAGCTGGCCTTTTCTTACTCAGACCCTGAAAAAATTTGGCTTCAATAATCAATTTATCCATATGATTTTTGCATTATATAATAACCCCAAGGCAAAAATAAAGCTGAATGACTCGTTATCTAACCTTTTTCACATTAACAATGGCACCAGACAGGGGTGTCCACTCTCCCCAACTTTATTTATTTTGGCAATGGAGACGCTAGCAACCCAAATCAGGACAATACCTCAGATTTCCGGAATTACCATAGGACAAAAAGAATATAAGGTCTCCCTATACGCAGACGATATCATACTTACTCTTACGAATCTCTCTACTTCTATTCCCTCCATAATGCATCTTTTTCAGAGATATGGAATGCTATCCAATTTCCGCATTAATAACACAAAATCAGAATACATTAACTTAAACTCTCCCCCTGAAGACCTACATATATTATTATTGCATAATTTTAAACACCAACCAAAGGCCTTAAAATACTTAGGGATCCTCATTACACCATTTCTACAGGAGATAATTCCTTTAAACTTTAACCCTCTTAGAAACCACATCAAAACTACTCTATCCTCCTGGTTCAATAAACCAATCTCTTGGTTAGGACGGGTGAATGCCATTAAAATGGTTATACTTCCTAAAATCCTGTACATTTTACAGGCGATACCCAACCCCATTCCCGACTCTACTATCCACTCCTTACAGAAAATTATTAATTCATACATCTGGGGTCACAAACGCCCTAGGATTGCTACGCAAACTTTATACCGCTCTAAATCAGAGGGGGGATTGGGAGTTCCCAATATACTTTTGTATCGTTATGCTACACTCATGACCAGAATAGTAGATTGGTGTAAACATGCCCGACATAAAGAGTGGGTGGGCTTGGAACATGTATCTACAGGAGAGATTCAATTGGGGGGCAGGTGCTGGCTCCCAATAAAACGGGATAAAGGTACATTAGACCCTCCCATTCTAGTGAAGGAAACGCTTAATATATGGGGAAAAATCTTAAAAAAATATAAATCCATTTCTACGCCTTGCTCCCCTTTAACACCCACCATAGGCAACCCCATATTCCCGTCTCAGCTTCCTATCCACTTCACCGACACTCCTAACCTAACTCAAATGATCCCACACTATTCCCTTACACGGGACAGCAAGTTAAAACCTAGAGAGGAAGTGTCTGAGATACTGGGACTATCCCTTAGGGATTGGCTCTCGTACCATCAACTTGTTCATTACTTCACAACACACATAGAGAAACGTAATTTGTCTAGACCATTAACACCATTTGAATCCTTATGCTACCTGCCCCTCCCGGACACGGGTATCCTTTCCATATCTTATAAATTATTGGTTGCAGACAGATCAACCCACCCCCCATCCTACACGATAAGCTGGGAGAAAGAAATTAATGAACAACAAACACCCAAAACATGGAAAATAATATATTCACACATGAGCTCCTCCGCCTCCTCCATGAACATAGCGGAAATGAACACAAAACTTCTCTGCAGATGGCACTATACCCCCGACAGATTAGGAAGGTTATTTCCACACACTAACTCCAATTGCTGGAGAGGCTGCACACAACGGGGCACATTCACTCACCTATGGTGGACCTGCCCGATTGCACAAGCATATTGGACAGACATTAGTAGGGAAATACAAATAGTGATAGGGACCTCTCTTCCATTCACACCTTGGACATTCCTGTTCAACTATCTCCCACAGATAACATGTGTACTAAGACTGAAACTAGCCACAATAATGATCAATACAGCCAAACGATACATTCCATATTATTGGAAACAGTCCACCTTACCATCTGTAAAATTCTGGCAAGAGAGGGTGTCCACGGCATTAGCATTGGAACAATACCATTATATAAAACTACGCAAAATAGAAGATTTTCTTTCCATCCGCCTTATATGGGAGGAGTATCTTCCCCCCCCAAAAAAACCCCAGCACTACTCGCACTTATAGACAGGTCTCGCACATACACACCCCACGGCAGAGCTCCCCGAGAATCTACGCTAAATAGAACTCAAACCTATCAAATTACACATTACCTTTTGTCTTATCCAACACATAGACCTTCTTACACTGCTCTTCATAGTTTCATAATAATAGTTATAATTATAAGGATAGCTATATTCTGAATTTGTCTGTTCTTTTTGTTTGTATTATTGAATGTTTTATTGGAGAGATGTCAAGTCGCATTACAGAGGAAAAGGACTGCGCCTAATAAAGAACTCTTTTTCACCTCTATTGCAGAGGAACCTCTGTTACATGTAAACAGCTACATGAGAAACCAGTATATAATGATATCTTTGTACTGAACTGAACATATTTTATTATTGTATGCTGTATCTTGACAAAATAAATTTTATTTTAAAATTTAAAAAAAAAAAAAAAAAAAAAAAAAGCATTACTTAAAAATAAAAAAAACTAAGATTACAAAAAATAAAAAAATAAAAAAGTCTAGCATTACATAAAATAATAAACCAAATTATGAAAAATTAAAAAATTAAACCTAATCCCTATGAAAATAAAAAGCCCCCCAAAATAAAAACACCCCCTAATCTAACACTAAAAAAGGGCCTTCTGTAGGGCATTGCCCTAAGTTAAACAGCTCTTTTCCTTAAAAAAATACTAAGTCCCCCCTCTAACAGTAAAACCCCATATATATTTAAAATTGCTGCCCATCTCTGCACTATTGCCCTTAGGTTCTTTGCCGTGTATGACAGCATCAGAACGAGGCTCCGATTGGAGCCTATGGAATTATTATTATTTATATTATCAGTTATTTGTAGAGTGCCAACAGATTCCGCATTTCTATAAACATAGTCGGAATACATGGAAACATTTATAGGGATCAGACGGGCCCTGCCAAGAGTCGCACTGTTGTAGTGAGAGGTCATCCAGGAAGAGATGTGAGAAAGACAGTTAGTGACACGGGTTAGCAAGGAAGGAGATAGGTCTGGTGCAGAGAAGTAGATTTGGGTATCGTCGGCATACAAATGATATTAGAACCCATAGGACTTTATTAGGGAACCTAATGATGATGTGTAGATTGAGAAGAGAAGGGAGCCGAGGACAGAGCCTTGCAGTACCTCAACAGAAAATGGGGACAAGGCAGAGGAGGCCCCAGAGAAGGCTACACTAAAGGTACGGTTTGACAGGTGAAGAGAACCACAAGAGGGCTGTGTCAAAAATGCCTAAGGATTGGAGGGTTTGAAGCAAAGAGGGTGGTCAACAGTATCAAAGGTTGCGGACAGATCAAGGAGGATAAGCAGAGAGAAGTGGGCTTTTGATTTTTGCTGTAAGTAGGTAGTTGGTAACCTTAATGATTGCTGTCTCGTGGAGTGATGAGGACCAAAATCCAGATTGCAGTGGGTCGAGGAGGGAGTTTAATGTAAGGAAATGGGATAGGCATGCATATACTAGCTTTTCGAGAAGCTTTGAGGCAAGAGGGAGTAGGGAAATAGGGTGGTAGTTGGATGGGGATATTGGATGTTTGAGAATAGGTGTGACCAGTGCATGTTTCAGAGATGAGGGAAATATACCAGTGTTGAGGGAGAGATTGAAAATGTGTGTGAGTATAGTGGTAAGGGAGGGGAGCAGCTGTGAGGGGATAGGGTCAAGGGGACAGGTAGTGAGGTGAGAGCTCAGTATAAGTGCTGAAACTTCTTCCTCAGTAACAGGGGAGAAAGAGCTAAATTTATGGCTATGTGGGTTGTGGTTGATTGCGAGCGTTTGAGGGGGTGAGAGAATGGAAGTATGTTGAGAGCTGATTTTGTTTCTGATAGAGTTGATTTTGTTATTGATATGGCTGGCAAAGTCTTGAGCTGACAGAGAAGTTGTATAAGGGGCTGTGGGTGGGAAGATTATTGAAAGTTGAGAACAGACGTTTTGGGTTTGAAGAAAGAGTAGAGAAGTAATGTTGCTTATAGAGATTAAGGGCAAAATAGCAGGAGTTCAAAATGAACTTTTAATGAAGGAAATCAGCTGAACTCCGAGATTTTCTCCAGTGCCACTCATCAGTACAGGAACATCTGTGTAGGTTTTAGAGGAGTATGCCAGGGCTGGGGATGAGTGTGTGATTTCCGAGCAATGGTAAGAGGGGCCAGATTGTCAAGGACCGATGTAAGGGTGGAATTATAGTGGCAGATAGATTGGTCAAGGCAGGAGAAGGAGGAGATGGATGAGAGGAAAAGGTTCGAGGGAATTGGCAAGCTTTTGCTGAACTAATGACATAATGCTTCTCTGAAGTTTAGTGTGAGGACTAGAAGGAGGGATAGTTGTAGGGAGGGATGAGATGTTGTAAGTGAGGAGAAGGTGGTCTGAAAGAGGAAAAGGAGAGTTTGTGAAGTTTGAAATAGTACATCGGTAGCTAAAGATCAGGTCAAGGGAGTGACCATCTTTGTGAGTGGTAGAGTCAGTCCATTGTGGCAAACCGAAAGAAGTGAGTTGCAGAAATTGTTTTGCAGAGGAGGCAGTGGGATTGTCAAGAGGGATGTTAAAATCACCAAGAATGAGGGCAGGGGTGTCTGAGGAAAGGAAATAAGGTAGCCAGGCAGCTGTGATTTAGAAATTGAGTTGAGGAGCCAGGGGGTTGGTATATGACTGCAACACGTATAGAGAGGGGAGAGAATAAGCGAACCATGTGGCTTTTGAATGAGGAAAATGTGAGGGAAGAGATGGGATATGTTTATTGGAAGGTGCAATGAGAGGAAAGTAAAATACCTACACCACCTCCTTGTTTATTACCAGACCTAAGCTTGTGGCTGAAGTGGAGACCCCCATGGGACAGAGCAGCAGTGGATGCTGTGTCTAGGGGAGAAAGCCAGGTTTCTGTTAGAGCCAGAAGGTTGAGGGAGTGGGAGATAAAGAGGTCATGTATAGAAATGAGCTTGATGCAAACAGAGCAAGAGTTCCGAAGTGCACAAGTAAAAGGGGTAGTGGCTTTAGATGCAAGAGGAATGTGAGTAAGGTTACCAGAGTTTTGTTTTCTGAGTCTATGGAACAGTACACATGAATGTGCACGGCTAGGAAGTTGTTGGGGAACAGGATTAGGGGATATGTCACCAGCAGCTAGTATAAGCAAGAGGGAGAGTGACGTGAGGTGAGATACAGATTTGCTGTAATGAGACTGTTTTTGAGACGAGGTGCACGGGGGAAAAAGCGTGTTTAGGAATAGATAAAGTTCATAAGTACAAAAGTAAGGTGAGTTTAAGAGAGATGGACTAATGAACAGTGCAGGTGGTGAGAGGGAAGGAATAATTGAATAAAGTAGTTTGTTATAGAGACAAGAGGTAGCAAAAAGAAATATAAAGATATGGAGCATTATTACAAAAGTGGGAACCAATTAAACACATAAGACACAGTATTACAGCAGCACTTGCATAAGGAAACAGTTAGATACATAAAAAACAATATTACAAGAGTATTTGCATTATGCATTGCCCCTTGTCCAACCCTTGTTGAATTCTTGTATAATTCTTATCTTAGTGCCTCACTTATAAAATGTTCACTTGCGAGCATATGCTATTGTAACAATGCATATTGCTCAGGCAATGCACCCCCAGTGCAATGCACAGCCCAAGCTAGTGTTAAATATACAGGCAGTGCAGTCAGCTGGGTCCACTAAATTACTTAATTGCGAATTCCATAGACAATTTAAAAGACCAATTAAAAGTTAGATTCTGGTAAGGTCGGGGTGAGATAAATTAAGATAAACAAGACTAAGAATAATAGCAGGTATTTATAAGTATTGGACATCACATAGCAAATAACAAAACATTAGAAGTAAGACATTGGGCTAAATCTTCTCTGTTTAATCTTCATCTGAATTTGCACACTAACTTTAGCGCGGTCCAGTGATAGTGTTGTTGCGTCCCAACATAGGGGGGTAGTTATCAACGTGTCAACTTTCCTGCCTTCGCCGGCCCAATACGCCCGCCTAAGCTCGCCTCACATCAACGCCGCAGACCTTAAAAATTTTGTTTAAGTTATCAAATAAAGCTGTCAAAAAGCCGCGGGGCGATGAGCAGCGGACTGTGAGAGTTATCACTCATCCGATCTCGCTGCTCTTCGGCTTTTTCCCAGCTTTATTGCTAGCCTGTCACTAAGCACTCACACTAAACTGCACTGTTCTACCCCCTATACCGCAACTAAATAAAGTTACTAACCCCTAAACCGCCGCTCCTAGACCCTGCCGCAACTCTGATAAATGTATTAACCCCTAAACCGCCGCTCCTAGACACCGCCGCAACTCTTATAAATGTATTAACCCCTAAACCGCCGCTCCTAGACCCTGCTGCAACTCTGATAAATGTATTAACCCCTAAACCGCCGCTCCTAGACCCTGCCGCAACTCTGATAAATGTATTAACCCCTAAACCGCCGCTCCCGGACACCGCTGCCACCTACATTATACCTAGTAACCCCTATCCTGCCCCCCCTATACCGTCGCCCTCTATAAAAAAGTTATTAACCCCTATCCTGCTGATCCCGCACCTCGCCGCAAATATATAAATAGTTTAACCCCTAAACCGCCGCTCCATGAACCTGCCGCAACCTATATTAAATTTATTAACCCCTAATCTGCCCCCCCTACACCGTCGCCACCTATAATACATTTATTAACCCCTATCCTGCCCCCCACTACACCGCCGCCACTGTAATAAAATTATTAACCCCTAAACCTAAGTCTAACACTAACACCCCCCTAACTTAAATATTAATTAAATAAATCTAAATAATATTTCTATTATTAACTAAATGAATCCTATTTAAAACTAAATACTTACCTTTAAAATAAACCCTAATATAGCTACAATATAAATAATAATTATATTGTAGCTATCTTAGGATTTATTTTTATTTTACAGGCATCTTTCAATTTATTTTAACTAGGTACAATAGCTATTAAATAGTTATTAACTATTTAATAGCTTACCTAGCTAAAATAAAGGGATATTTACCTGTACAATAAAAACTAACCTAAGTTACAATTACACTTAACACTACACTATACTTTAATAAATTATTCCTATTTAAAACTAAATACTTACCTGTAAAATAAACCCTAAGATAGCTACAATATAATTAATAATTACATTGTAGCTGTTTTAGGAATTATATTTATTTTACAGGTAACTTTGTATTAATTTTAGCTAGTTAGAATAGTTATTAAATAGTTATTAACTATTTAATAACTACCTAGCTAAAAGAAATACAAAATCACCTGTAAAATAAATCCTAACCTAAGTTACAATTAAACCTAACACTACACTATCATTAAATAAATTAAATAAATTACCTACAAATAACTACAATAAAATACAATTACATAAACTAACTAAAGTACAAAAAATAAAAAAAGCTAAGTTACAAAAAATAAAAAAAATAGGTTACAAACATTTTAAAAATATTACAACATTTTTAAGCTACTTACACCTAATCTAAGCCCCCTAATAAAATAACAACCCCCCCCCCAAAATAAAAAAATGCCCTACCCTATTCTTAATTAAAAAAGTTCAAAGCTCTTTTACCTTACCAGCCCTTAAAAGGACCATTTGTGGGGCATGCCCCAAAGAATTCAGCTCTTTTGCCTGTAAAAGAAAAATACAACCCCCCCAACATTAAAACCCACCACCCACATACCCCTAATCTAACCCAAACCCCCCTTAAAATAACCTAACACTAATCCCCTGAAGATCATTCTACCTTTAGTCGTCATCACTCAGCCGAGCCACCGATGGAACTGAAGAGGAGATCCGGACCGGCAGAAGTGATCCTCCAAGCGGCGCTGAAGAAATCTTCCATCTGATGAAGTGATCCTCCAAGCGGCGCTGAAAAAGTCTTCCATCCGGGCGATGTCATCTTCCAAGAGGCGCTGAAGAAGTCTTCTATCCGGGCAATGTCATCTTCCAAGCCGGGTCTTGAATCTTCATCCAGCCGACGCGGAACATCCTTCTTTACCGACGGACTACCGACGAATGAAGGCTCCTTTAAGGGACGTCATCCAAGATGGCGTCCCTTCAATTCCAATTGGCTTATAGGATTCTATCAGCCAATCGGAATTAAGGTAGGAAAAATCTGATTGGCTGATTGAATCAGCCAATCAGATTCAAGTTCAATCCGATTGGCTGATCCAATCAGCCAATCAGATTGAGCTCGCATTCTATTGGCTGATCGAAACAGAAAGACTTCTTCAGCACCTCTTGGAAGATGACATCGCCCGGATGGAAGACTTTTTCAGCGCCGCTTGGAGGATCACTTCATCAGATGGAAGATTTCTTCAGCGCCGCTTGGAGGATCACTTCTGCCGGTCCGGGTCTCCTCTTCAGTTCCATCGGTGGCTCGGCTAAGTGAAGACGACTAAAGGTAGGATGATCTTCAGGGGATTAGTGTTAGGTTATTTTAAGGGGGGTTTGGGTTAGATTAGGGGTATGTGGGTGGTGGGTTTTAATGTTGGGGGGGGTTGTATTTTTCTTTTACAGGCAAAAGAGCTGAATTCTTTGGGGCATGCCCAACAAATGGCCCTTTTAAGGCTAACTATTTAATAACTATTCTAACTAGCTAAAATAAATACAAAGTTACCTGTAAAATAAATATAATTCCTAAAATAGCTACAATGTAATTATTAATTACATTGTAGCTAACTTAGGGTTTATTTTACAGGTAAGTATTTAGTTTTAAATAGGAATAATTTATTAAAGTATAGTGTAGTGTTAGGTGTAATTGTAACTTAGGTTAGTTTTTATTTTACAGGTAAATTTCTCTTTATTTTAGCTAGGTAAGCTATTAAATAGTTAATAACTATTTAATAGCTATTGTACCTAGTTAAAATAAATTGAAAGGTACCTGTAAAATAAAAATAAATCCTAAGATAGCTACAATATAATTATTATTTATATTGTATCTATCTTAGGGTTTATTTTACAGGTAAGTATTTAGTTTTAAATAGGATTAATTTAGTTCATAATAGAAATATTATTTAGATTTATTTAATTAATATTTAAGTTAGGGGGGTGTTAGGGTTAGTGTTAGACTTAGGTTTAAGGGTTAATAAATTTATTACAGTGGCGGCGGTGTAGTGGGGGGCAGGATAGGGGTTAATAAATGTATTATAGGTGGCGACGGTGTAGGGGGGGCAGGATAGGGTTAATAAATTTAATATAGGTTGCGGCAGGGTCTCGGAGCGGCGGTTTAGGGGTTAAACTATTTATTTATTTGCGGCGAGGTGCGGGATCAGCAGGATAGGGGTTAATAACTTTATTATAGAGGGCGACGGTATAGGGGGGGCAGGATAGGGGTTACTAGGTATAATGTAGGTGGCGGTGGGCTCCGGGAGCGGCGGTTTAGGGGTTAAGACATTTATTATAGTTGCGGTGGGCTTCGGGAGCGGCGGTTTTGGGGGTTAAACACTTTATTTAGTTGCGGCGGTGTAGGGGGGGACAGATTAGTGGTGTTTAGACTCGGGGTACATGTTAGGGTGTTAGGTGTAGAGAGCTCCCATAGGAATCAATGGGATGTCTGGCAGCAGCGAACTTGTACTTTCGCTATGGTCAGACTCCCATTGATTCCTATGGGATCCGCCGCCTCCAGGGTGGCGGATTGAAAACCAGGTACGCTGGGCCGTAAAAGTGCCGAGCGTACCTGCTAGTTTTTTGATAACTAGCAAAAGTAGTCAGATTGTGCCGCACTTGTGTACGGAACATCTGGAGTGACGTAAGAATCGATCTGTGTCGGACTGAGTCCGGCGGATCGAAGTTTAAATCACAAAATTCTACTTTTGCTGGGATCTAGCCTTTGATAACTAAGGCGAATCAGCCTCGCCACAAATACGCTGCGGAATTCCAGCGTATTTGAGGTTGACGGCTTGATAACTACCCCCCATGGTGTGTAGTACCCAGCAGTTTAACGCCCCTTTTACCTGGTTCTCTGAGTGATTGGTGCTTGCACTGCACAGTCCCTCCCTCAGACCATGGATCCTAAGCTCAGCAGGGTGTTAAAGCAGGAAGACAATGAAACTCACTACTCTCCCAAATTTTAAAGCTACAATCTTGTTGCTTTTGTTAAAGGGACATGCAAGTCAAAATTAAACTTTCATGATTGAGATAAAGCAATTAAATGCTTTCTAATTTACTTCTATAATTAAACTTACTTTGTTCTCTTAGTACGTTTTCTTGAGGAGCATATCTTGGTAGGTTCATGAGCTTGTGTGTGTACTGTGCATGTCATATTTTAACTTCCTACCTATATGTAACAGGAAAAAGCAGCTGTGCATAAACATTATACATAAAAGTTGTACCTGCTTATTGTACTGTACAATTGAGCACCAATAAATCCAAAGATATAAACATGCTTACGCAGGACATAACAAATTAATATGACCCTGCAAATCCCGTTCTGCAGCTGTGTTTAGCTGGGGAGCTGCAGTGCTTGCAGCTCCCAAGCAGGACGTTAACTATGTTTAACCCTTTTGTGGGAGACACAGAGCTCCAGAGTAGCAGAGCAAAAATTAGAGTGTGTAATGTTTACACTGCAATGTTTACACTACATGTCCCTTTAAGGCTATTTCAGGACTAGAATTGAGGCTTGTGCAGGACATGTATTTATACTGAACTATATGGCATCTGTACAGTAAGTGAAGACATACTATATGGATATTGTTTGCTAAACTGTATGGCATTGTTACAATCAATACATGTCATATGAACAGTGACTGCTATAGGAATGTTGTACTGAAGAGGATGCTCATGTGATGGGATTTGCTGCCCTCTTGTGGCAATTTAATAAGTCACAGTTGAAATATTCTTCCCATCTAGACAAAGACGTCTTGCTCTTGAGCCCACTTCACATCTCAACTAAGCCAGTAAGGAAAATAAAGGTAGAATAAGGAACATAAAGAGGTGGCAAAGAATACATCTGGAATATATAGAAAAGAGGGAAAAGTTTAGGTCTATTACACCCCCATATCCACAGGGCCTTTCTTACTGCATGTAGCTCAAACCAGAGAAAAATTACACAATGCAGTCTGTCCTCTCAGTTTGGAATGAAACACCTCCCTTAGTGCTATCAAAGCAGTGAAAATAATGTAAAGCCACAGTAGCAAAAAATGCTAACTTACTATTGTAGATCCGGAGCAGTGCACCTTTGTCCTTGCTGCCGGCGGAGCCCCTTACATGTCAAGCCTTCCGTGGGACTATCCTCTGTTCACCCCTCTGTGGGGGAAGGCTCCTGGACGCTCACCTCTGTCACTTAGGTGCAACCGCTGCTCCCTCACAGCATTCAGTGGTTATGAATCTCCTGAGATTGACAGTATTGACAGCTATGTAACCAATCCCCTGCAGGTATTCATCTTAACCCGTGCTCACTCACGGCCAGTCGGTACAAGAGCAAAAGTTCCAAGGAGCACCGGGTGTGAATAAAAATCAACTTTATTTTAAATTCTTTAAGAACAATGGGGTACCACATAAGCCCCAGGGTAAAACTAAGGTTGTTTTAAAGGGACAGTCAAGTCCAAAAAAACCTTTAACAAAGCACATAAGAGTGATATTGTTTCCTTTTAGCAGTGCTTTATCCTTACGTTTGCATCTTCATTAAATATAACATAGACATATATATTGTTTCAAGGGTACATTAGCGCTGATTTACTTTTTTGTGTCCAAAAAAACCTTTCATGTTTCAAATAGGGCATGTAATTTTAAACAACTTTCCAATTTACTTTAATCACCAATTTTGCTTTGTTCTCTTGGTATTCTTAGTTGAAGGCTAAACCTAGGAGGTTCATATGCTAATTTCTTAGACCTTGAAAGCCGCCTCTAATCTAAATGCATTTTGATAGTTTTTCACCACTAGAGGGCATTAGTTCACGTATTTCATATAGATAACATTGAGCTCATGCACGTGAATTTACCATGGAGACAGCTCTGACTGGCTAAAATGCAAGTCTGTCAAAGGAACTGAAATAAGGGGGCAGTCTGCTGAGGATTAGATACAAGGTAATTACAGAGGTAAAATGTGTATAATTATAACTGTGTTGGTTATGCAAAACTGGGGAATTGGTAATTAAGGGATTATCTATATTTTAAAACAACAAAAATTCTGGTGTTTACTTTCCCTTTAAGCAGATAACTGAAATGGCTCACGTGTTTCGGCTTGTGTCGTACTCCTAGCCTCCTGATAAAATGTGAAATATTGAACACGCTTAAAAGGCAATATCTGCATGCCTATTGGTCAGTTAGTACACACCTTTAACAAAACTGACCAATACGGCAACTATAACATATTCTTGCTTGCCCTCTCTCTCATTTAACGTAACCACTGTTTTAATGAGAAACGGAGGCATCATAAATCAATAATTAAAGAACACACATATAACTCCCTGGTCGTAAGAGGGTATTTACCAAATTAGAAGATCCCCCCTACTCAAAAACCCTAGCTGGATCATTGACAGGGAACAGTGTGTGCACGGTAACAAATCCACTTCCCTATAGTGAGCGATTACTGCAGATCTAAATGAACTAGTGTTCTAGTGAATCTTACACTTTTTCCTATGCACTAGGACTAGACCAATGGCACTAACACTTAGACTATAATGATTTAATCTGTCCCTATCTGCAGGTTAAAATCTAATATTTTGTGCAGTGACAGAGATCTCTGGCGCTGGGATGCTTGTCTTTACTTGCTGGCAAATGGCCCAAATCTTCTGCTAATTTATATTAAAGTGGGAATAGACTGGGCATTTGATAAACATTAAAAGAACATTATAAGAACTGACTGGGGGCCTACTTATGACTTGATATGCTCTGCAGTCTCTAATATATACAGTATGTAGGAACTATCTAATCACATCCTGACTGTAGGGGACCCCAGGGAGAACTCAAAACAAATATTACCAGAAATTAATTAAGTCAAACTCGGGATTCAGGCCTCCTGGTTTTCTGGTCTTAAGCCTGAATATCCAGAAGGCCTCCCTCTCTGCTAATTTTCTGGCCCTATCTCCTCCATTTTTCATGTGAAATACTCTTTCAATGATAGTCCAAATAAAGCTCCTCGCATCTTTATCATGAAACTGGGAAAAATGTTTAATGAGCGATGTAGTTAGTGTGCCCACTCTAATGTCTGAAAGATGTTCCTTTATTCTAACTCTAACCTCTCTGGTGCTGAGTCCCATATATTGGAGTGCACATTGTGTGCATGTGATTAAATAAACAATATATGTGGAGCGACAGTTCAAGCAGAGGCGTATTTGAAATCTTTCACCTGTAGCCATTGAGCTGAAGCTTTCTCCTATCACTGCTTTTGCACATGCTACACAGGCTATGTAATTACAATGATACATTCCATTGAATCTTAACCAGGACAAGTTGTCAACTACTCTTGTCCTGAGCCTTGTGGGGGCTACCCTATTGCCAATCGTTCTGCCCCTCTTGTATGCAAATCTAATCCCTTTCTCCACTGTAGTCTGGAGCCCATCATCGGCCAAGAGTAGTGGGAAGTGCTTCCTAATGATTTGTCAAATTTGAGAACATTGTTGTGAATACTCTGTACACAACCTCTTATCAGTACTCCCTTCCGGCCCTGCCCAAGAGGCTATCTCTATCCAGTGATTTCACTGATCTTCTCGCCCTAGAAATAGTAGCTGCTTTGTAGCCTCTCTCCTTCAGTCTCTCCGCAAGGCCATCAGCTTGTCTCTCATAATTCACCTCATCTGTGCAGTTTCTTTTGAGGCAAATGAACTGGCCCCTTGCTATACCTTTGAACACTCTTTGCGGGTGACAGCTGAAGGAATGGAGGAGAGAGCTCCCTGAAATGGTTTTCCTGTAGACCTCCGTCAATACCTTTGTCAGGGACTCCCCTCAGTGTTAAATCTAGGAAATTTATCTCCACTTTGTGTGATTCAGATCATTATCTGAACCCCTCCAGATAAAGGGGAGATTGAGATTGTCTATAAAACGCCTGTACCACGCTATCTCTTGTCTGAAGGCATTCCTCTCTCCAAAGACGTGGGACAGCTCCCACCAACCCATGAACAGGTTGGCATATGAGAAGACAAACTTGGCCCCCATCGCCGTACCACACCTCTGGAGGTAGAAATCGCTTTCAAACTCAAAATAGTTGTGGGTGAGCAAAAATTTGGTGACCCTGACCACAAACTCCACACAGCGCTCGTCTATACCATACTTCTTGTCAAGAAAATATTAAGAATACATCTGGGCATAGAAAAGTAAGAAGGGAATATGAAATTGAACAGAAATAAACAAAATTACATACACAAGAAACACAATGCAATATTAAAACTAACATATTACAACTAAGATATAGGAGATGAGCCATTTTGTGAAGAACTACAGATGTATATGGAAATTAACAGAAAATATGCTGTTTGCGTGTGTAATTCACTGAGAAATTATAAATCAGCTGGTTAGCTTGATAGCTTGTTATGGGGTGTTTAGGGGTATATGTTTCTCTGAATAGATGAGTTGTAAGAAATAAGTTGAAGCTATGATAGCTGGAAGACAACCTGACAGGTGTGTATCATATCATAAAGTAAAGTATATGTAGATTATACAGGTGGTGGGAAAGCAACTGGTGTGTGTTGCAGAGTGTAAGGTGCATGCAGTGAAAAGGGCAAAGCTATGCTGCAGATATTGTAAAGCAAAGAACATAGGAGTGGTGCATAGTGAAGCCATTGCACACAGAAATGGCATAAGGAGAATGCGTGTGCATGATGAGATCAAGATCACATGTGAGTAATGTATACTGTAGCATTAAAGAGACATCTAACACAAAAAATAATTCCCTTGAATCTATTAATTAAGAAAATCGAAACAACACTATAATATATTTATGTTTGTTTTTTGTTTTTTTTGCTTATTTTTTCTGTAAAAGTGGTGCCTGTCCTATGCTCCCTGGAGAAACTGGAGTTCTGCTTCTGTACTTTAAAGGAACATAACATTTGTTGTAATTACTAGACTTTTCTGCTGTCTCACAATAAATACAAATTCTAAGTGAGTGTGTTTTTTTTGCATTAACACCTTATTTTCTTCAATTATTTTTCAATAGCCAAACTTGTTACTAGAACAGACATAGCAGGCATAGCTATCCAGTAGCCACTCCAATTTTGTTCCTTATCTGATCCCCCACAGAGGCTAATATAGATATGTGACATTGTTAGGCTTCCAAAGTCTGCCATGGGCACTTTCAGTTTTCATAATTGGAAAACTCATAATTAAGGAAAAAGGGGCAACTTCAAAAATAAGTATATTGCAAAGTTATTTTAGTTTTCATAATTAAACATTTTATATTACAATTTCAAAGTGTTAACTGTCTCTTTAAATATTTTAAAGTTGCTTGACCCAGCTTTGTATACTTAACAGTGGTTACTTAACTGGTTTTATGAGTGCACAAACTAATTTACAGTTAGTCTTAACTGGCCACAATCTAGGAAGAGATTAGATATGTTACTTGTTTATGCTATTTTCAGCATTTTGCAGTATACTTAGATTACAGGTGGTTGCAGGTGTCTGATTTTGCATATAGTTTTACAAACAACTGTGACTTTTAAAAGCCACATTTTGGTGTTCTGTGTCATTACTTGGACAGTTTGTGGTTATCTCTTTAAGTTTAGTATTCTGACTGTGTTTTAAATGACCCCCCCATAGTCAAGTTGTCCTATAAACCCCATATCACCAAACAAAACACTTCACACACTGCTTGGGTAGAAAAGGCTGCAGCTCATTTATTAACATAACTTGTAAACATCAATAACTTGAAATAAACCAATCACAGTGCTTGCCCCCTTTTGATAACTCCTCAGCCCCACCCATCTCCTGGGAGGGGCTACCACCACTAAACCATCCCCCTGCTGCTTCAACAGGAAAAACAATCCATCAGATTCCAGACGTAAGCCTCAACCAACCAGAGCAAGCACCCCACCACAGCTGCGACATCCGAAAAACTCCAAATCTCAGGGAGGGCGGGCGGGACAAAACACCCCACCATGCTGCTCCTGATAGGAATGTCTGGACCCACTTCCTGTCCAGGGCTTATAAGCCCCCCTTCTAAGCCCACCCCCCTTGTCCTTTCTTTCACCCCCGTTTCCTGCTTCCTAGTGGGGTCATACAACCCTTCCTCAATACTTTCCTCCAGGGTTCTTGCTTGACCCCCCATAGTCAAGTTGTCCTATAAACCCCCATATCACCAAACAAAACACTTCACACACTGCTTGGGTAGAAAAGGCAGCAGCTCATTTATTAAAATAACTTGTAAACATCAATAACTTGAAATAAAGCAATCACAGTGCTTGTCCCCTTTTGTTAACTCCTCTGCCCCACCAATCTCCTGGGAGGGGCTACCACCACTAAACCATCCCCCTGCTGCTCCAACAGGAAATACAATCCATCAGATTCCAGGCATAAGCCTCAACCAACTAGAGCAAACACCCCGCCACCACTCACTCCCCGAGTGAGTACCGCCACCCAAAGTGAAGGCCTTTTTGATCCCTTCCTTCAACGTGAAGTTAAAAAGGTGTAAACCCACCTCGTTCAGGTGTACCTCATCCTTTAAATTTAAACATCTCCACCGATTACCCTTCAAATTCCACATGTCTCAACCCAACTTCACCAAGCTTTCGCACATACCCGCTCACTATCCTGTTAATCTTCCGTCTGGAAGCTTCCAACTGCCCCATATCCCACGCTGACCTCCATACCAACCTACTCTCAATCTCTGACCACACTATGACCAGCCCAGGGAAGAGCTGCCGCAATCTATCCATACTCCTTTTTATCTCCTCCACTAAGTCTTTTTGAGACATGAATCCCAGATCATTTCACCCTGCATGGACCAGGATCTGAACCAGGATCTAAGGAGGGGCAAACAGCCTAGCATACTCCACCACCTTACCCACTACCTGTCCCCATTTCATACCCCTGACTCCAAACCATTTAACTAAAACTTGCTCTCTGGACAGCCCCAACTGCACTCCATCTTCCTTCACCGTGGCAGCTTTTCTGGCCCAATACACATATGAATGCCCGATCACCCAACATCTCATTAGACCTGCCAAGAAAAAACAAAAGCTGTATCAGCTACCCCCCCTTTCTATACCACCATCCCAGGTCTCACGTACCCCCGAAATCTCTTCGACCTCTACCTCCCAATTCTCATGATCACCGATTCATCCAAGCCAAGCCCTGCAGCCTCAGTCGCCGCCCCAATTCTGAAAGAATGGAACCCAAACTCCAAACCTCCCATGCCCAACCCCTTTAACGCCTTCCTGAATACTGACACAAACTGAAACCGGGACAGGCATGATCCGTCCTCATGTATCAACAACGAGCCACCTTTTTCCGGACAGCGACAGAGGAAAGCCCGCACCGCTGCCACCGGGCAACACACCCCTCCAGTTTCCCTCAAAGAAATCAAGCATCCCTTTCTGGCCTGATCCGTCTTGGACCTCCGCAACCATAATTCCACCTTTCCTTCCCTTAGCACCACCTCCTCCTTGTGAAGTCCCATATCATTATTTATTCCTCCCCACCAACTCCGACACCCTAAATGCCCGAAAAAGGCTAATATAAAAGCTGCCTTAAACCGCATCTCCTCGAAACTGGAAAAGCACAAACATTTTAGACAACTCACCACCTTTACCAAAACTGAAAATGTCACTGGTCTCCTACCGTCCCTTCTCCCCTGTCCTCGACACAGACCTCTCAATGCCATATGCACCACGAAAACCTTGGTCAAATCCCCCCCCCAATAACTGAAACAAGAAGGCTAACGCCCCAACCCTTTTCCGTATCACAGATGGCGACAGCCTCTCCTCACCCCATTCCTTAATACATGACAGCAACATCCCCAGTTGCCTTCCTTTGTCCCCAACGGCGTACCTTCCACCGACCAATTCACCCTAGCTCCGCCACACCCAGACGTAGGCCTTCCATGTGTTAGGGGCTAGAGCCCCTTTTATCAAACCGATCACCCTACTCCTGAATGATTAGCCTCCCACTGAATTCCTCCAGGAACCTGACCCATACCCTCAGATCCTCCTTCAACTCCTTAGTCAATCTGATATGGTGCTGAGGCTCCAACACTCCTCCCCCCGTTGCCAAAGATAACCGCCGGCAGAACACTCTGTTGACCGGGATAATCCGGCAAGCAAAATTTAGTTTACTCAGCAAGGATTTCAGGTGCCGCAAAGTAATCTTTTTTGCATCCAGCGCCTATCCCAACACCACCCGGAGGTCCCTGAGCTTGTCCTCCGGGAGCCTACATTCCATTCTGATGGTGTCCAGCTGGATACCCAAGAAACTCAATGAAGTTACCGGGCCTTCCGATTTTTCCTCCGCTACCGGGATACCGAAGTCGCGAGCCACCTCCCCGAACACCTCAACCAATCGCTCACAATCCCCCGATCCTTTTGCACCCACAAAGAGGAAGTCTATGTAGTGAACCACCGAGGACTTTCCCACTTTCTGCCGTACCACTCATTCCACAAACGAGCTGAATCGCTTGAAATACGAACATGAAATGGAGCAGCACATAGGAAGGCACAAGTCAACAAAGAATGCCCCCTCGAAAAAACAACCCAAAAGATGGTGACATCTTGGGTGCACAGGCAACAGCCGGAAAGCAGACTCCACGCCCACCTTTGCGAGCCATGCCCCTGGACCTGCCACTCTCACCATTGACATTGCTTTGTCGAAAGAAGCATACTTTACCGATACCAAATAGTTTAAGACAGGTATGGTGAGAGAAGAACTAATGGGTTTGTTAATCAGAATTTAAGGGGTTAATTCAGTATAATTGTTGTTTATCACTTTTAACCCTTAAATTACAGAAACTAAAGCAATGATATACATCACAATTTACAAGAGGAGACAAGAAGATTTGTTGCCCAAAGAAAAAGACTGCTAGTCTCTGATTCAGTGAAATACTATAAACCCATGTAAAATTGGATGGTCAGACTCACAAAGTAACGGACTGGAAAAGTCCAAAATATCTCAAGCATACACACTTTTACAAAATAACTTTATTAGAGAAAAAATAAAAGTCCGGCTGGACTAGTATTCATGCACACACACAGTTAAAATTTGCTTGAACTCAGATAGACAATTGTCTATACAAGAATGCACATATTATATCATAGTATATTGCTTGACAGAAGTGCAAATATAATATATTTCCTTGTGGAATGTTAACTCTGGTAGCAAATAGACTGAATACTATAGACAGTTGCTTAAATGTATTTTGTTATCTTTATAGCCTCACACAGAGCCCAACATTATTACTAGAGATGAGCAATAAAAAATAAAACAGTGGTTGTGCTTTATAGTGTCGATCTATTTAGATACTCTGACACACACAAATTGTAATTATACTTGTAGCTTTATCTCCTGTTCAGTAATTGTTGCAATGTGTGTTTAATTTTAAATAAAAATGTTGCCACTGATGGTTGTTCAATAGTTTTTAAAAGGGATCCACATATTATAGATATATTTGCCAAGCGTGGGTATGACATGTGCTTATTTAGAATTAAACGGAATTCAAGGCTATAGGTCTTGATTTGTGTAAAGAGTTAAATTACCACTTTTACTTTGCACCTGGATCAGAAAATTACAGAGACAACTTGTGTCTTACAAGAAGCTATAGTTATTACCTTTTTACTGATCACAATGTGAACCAACACTGTTTAAATATTACCACATTAATAAGGAATAAATGCAGACTCTGAAATACAGCGCCTACAATGTAGGCAGCCGCAATTCATGTGAGTTTACAGTGGAACAACAGCAGGCTAATCTCAATAAGGTCTCTTCTATAGCGGAGACCTAATTACATTTAACTGTCTAATCGTAATAAAGTCAACTATTTAGCGGCATTCAAATATCAACTGAGTAAGCTTTCTAAAAAAGTAGAGGTTTCATAACCTCGTGGCAGTGCCCCTGTCAAGCAATATACTATGATATAATATGTGCATTCTTGTATAGACAATTGTCTATCTGAGTTCAAGCAAGTTTTAACTGTGTGTGTGTGAGTGCATGAGTACTAGTCCAGCCGGACTTTTATTTTTTCTCTAATAAAGTTATTTTGTAAAAGTGTGTATGCTTGAGATATTTTGGACTTTTCCAGTCCGTTACTTTGTGAGTCTGACCATCCAATTTTACATGGGTTTATAGTATTCAACTGAATCAGAGACTAGCAGTCTTTTTCTTTGGGCAACAAACCTTCTTGTTTCCTCTTGTACATTTTACTGATACCAACTATGGATTGATGCCATCGTTCACCGACAGCCCCTTGGGATGCAAGAGGTGATGGATCATCCGGAATTGCCCTACTCCCTTCTTCAGAACCATCCCCAGTGGAGAAATCCGCAACCCCGCTAATGGGGGGGGGGGGGGCCCGAACGGCCCACTCCATCCTTCCCAAGGCTACCTCCTTGAACAATTTCTCCCTTACCACCGCAGGAAATTCTCTAGCCGATTTCAAATTCCCCCCGAATTCCCCCACCACTTGTTCCTGAAAAGGAATCACAAACCCTGAACTGAAACCCGTCAGTAATAATTCCGCATCCGCTGCGTGCCCCCTCTTACTGGCGGATTCCCCTTAGCCAAGGGAGCATCCTTTCTACTCTCACCAGCGTCCACGCCCGCGCCACCCACTTCTGCTTGTACTTGCACGATGCTCCAAATCGGCACTGCCCCTCGTTAAAGTGGAAGCAAAGGCCCTTACAGATAACCGTTGATGTACCTCCACTAACTCCTCTGCCCCCAGACCCTGTGTCCGCTGTCCAAAAGGACTGCCCCCGAAGCGGCGTCATAATTTTGAGCCAAATGCCCATATCGCTGTCGTCCCATCGCATTTCGGGTCGAACCGCCATTCGCTGCCTAAATTGCTTGTCATATCGCCACCACACCATCCCACCATACGTTCTGTACGCCCCCGCAATATTATCATAATAACAGAACAGCGACGACCCTTGCTCCGGGAACTTCTCACTTACCACACCAATATGCAGAATGCCCTCGACCAATTCCTGAACGTCTTAGGCAGCTTCCTCCAACATTTCTTCCTCTCCTCCTCCTCTTTCTTCCCTTTTTCCTTGTCGTCCTCCTTCACCTCTAGCACATGCTCCAGGGGCAGCAGGGACAGAATCTCCAAAAACTCCCTTTTCCAAAGCTCGTTGGTAAGATGAATGCCCAAAGGCCCCACGGAGCACAAGCAAGGCCTTCTTAATGCATCCTCCGGTACCTTCAGTGACTCTCCTTTGCTCAACCCTGCACTCTCCTCTGTATGTGGCACCTCCACCCATACCTCCCAACCTGGCTGTGTCCATGCTATTGCTAGTGATCCCAAAGCTGCGACCAAACCTCTCAAATCTGCCAACAACATCTCTCTCTCTCCAGCCAAACCATCATTCGCACCAGGAAGTGGCCCCGTCGTCTCACCTGCAGGCTACACCGCCGTTGCCGGTCCTGCCCCACGTCCAGTTTCCGGCACCTTTGTGGATGACCAGCTCTCTGCTGCCTCTCCTGGCCACCCTGGCCGTGTCCACTCTGTCCTCCTCCAGTATGCGCCTAACCGGTCCTCTCCTGGCAGGGGAACTACCTCTGCCATGCCTGCTCCTGTCCTGGGACCTATCAACCCTGGCCCATGTTGGTGACAGCCCGACTGCCGTCCACCAGACGACTCCCGCCTTCTCTGGGGGGTATTGGCCCCCCCCATTCCTGGTTCGGACCTTGCAGCCTTTGAGGAAGAGGAGTGAATCAAAACTCTCCCCCTCCATTCCTCCCCCCCTCTCCACCTCCCCCTACCACGATCGCTCCCTTCCTCCCCTTCCCCTCCCTGTTGAGGGGACAACAACCTAAGCAGCTGTGCTAATGTAGACATCTCCCCTACCGGGCCAGCCGTCACCGGTCCCGCTGATGTCCCCTCTAGTGCATCCTCCTCCTCACAGAAATCACCGCTGGCCTCCAGTTCTAGCGACGGCTTCGTCCACTGCTCCTGTTTCTCCTCCCGGTTGGCCATCCCAGCCTCGACCACCACCACATCCACGGCCGTACTGGCCCTGTCCTCTGCAACAACAATAACACATGTCAAAGCCAGCCTTCCTCCCCTCTTTCCTCCGCCTATCCCTTACCGTTGTACCAAGCAATCCCCCTCCCCCCATCCACCACGACTATATATATATATATATATATATATATATATATATATAGTGTGTTTAATAGGAAAGACAGTTGGTAGGCTTCATGTAAATTGTAATGCAGGCATAAATGGGAGATAAGGATTCATATAGTGTATTTAAAGGGTCAACATATTAAAGTGAATGTAAATTTTTATGCTAAAGTGCCCGGTTTTTAAAAATTCAATTAAAAACAGGTGCACTTTAATTAATCAAAAATTACATTTCACTCCTGTTGAGAAAAAAAACTTACCTTTTAAACTTGAAAGCCGCTCCAGCTTCCTTTACCCGTTGCAAAGCCTCTTCCTGGGCCTAAAATGAGGAATCCGGCTTCCTCCAATCACGGCGTTGAATCATACACTGATTCTCCCGGGGGGGAAGCCGTGATTGGAGGATGACCTATCCATCATTTCTGATGTCAGAAATGGCTTGCAACGACCGGAGGAAGCTAGAGCTGCTGTCAAGATTAAAAGGTAAGTTTTTTTTACAACAGGAGTGAAATGTAAATTTTGATGAATTAAAGTGCCCCTGTTTTTAATTGAATTTTTAAAAAACGATTACTTTAACATCAAAATTGACATTCACTTTAAGTGACTCATATAGCAGGAAAGGCACCTATGTAATCACTAAGAAGGAAACAACCCATGTATGTTGTATTACAAGACAAACTATATGTTGTGCAGTGATAAAGATGCAAATTGGAAGATGTGTGTTGTATAAAAGAGACACATTATTAAAGGGATATGAAAACCAAAAATGCTCTTTTGTGATTCAGACATAGGGGCCTATTTATCAAGCTCCGTACGGAGCTTGAGGGCCCGTGTTTCTGGCGAGCCTCCAGGCTCCCCAGAAACACCAGTTATAAAGCAGCGGTCTAAAGACCACTGCTCCATAACCCTGTCCGCCTGCTCTGATGAGACGACCAGAAAACGCCGCAATTCAACCCGATCGAGTACGATCGGGTTGATTCACACCCCCTGCTGTCAGCCGATTGGCTGCGAGTCTGTATGGGGCGGTGTTGCACTAGCAGCTCTTGTGAGCTGCTGTTGCAATGCTTAATACGGAGAGCGTATGTCAGGTCCGACAGACATTTGTTAAATAGGCCTCATAGCATACAAATTTATAAAAAGTTTCCAATTTACTTCTATTATCAAATTGCTTTGTTCTCATGGTATTCTTTTTTGAAGAGATATCTAGCTAGGTGTCTGGAGCAGGGGTCTATATCAAAAGACTGAAGTACACAAGACAGAATGCTGCAATCCCGAAGTTCTTAATACCAAAACTTAAAAATGTTGACACAACATAATCCTGAATATTAAAATTCCGAAAAAATTAAATCCCTAACTTGTAAAATACCGAAAACCAGAATCCCGAAACAATAAAATCCCTCAAGATTACAAACACTTAGAAAACCACAATCCAAAATCGATCACCGGTTAGACTGGCTGAGCAGCTTCTGTCTGGGGGTTCAAGGGGGCACCCTGCCGATCCTCAGGCATACACCCCAAGTGGGGGATGAAGCACTACATGGTAGGAAATTGTGCTGGCATCTAGTGCTCTTGCAAACAGATAACATTCTTGCAAAACTGCTTTCATATAGTGACCCAGACATGTACACTCTCCTGAGCTTATGTCCCTGTTCTTCAATAAAAGATAGCAAGAGAATAAATAAAGTTTGATATTAGAAGTAAATTAGAATGTTGTTTAAAAGTGTATACTCTGTCTGAATCATGAAATAAACATTTGGGGTATCATTACCCTTTAATGTTTGTAAAGGAAGGACACAAGGTCTATAAAAGGACATAATAAATATGTTTTAAATATAAATAAATGTGCAATGTAATGTAATGGGAATGAATTAAATACGATAAGATTAAAGAAATAATTAGCTGGTAAAGTGATAGGACATTAATTTGTGTTCAGCCGGAGGATATGTGTATAATGTGTTCCAAAAGAAGGACAAATGTATAGAAGGAGGCTAGTGGTTTATGGTGACAATTCACTGTCATTAGGATAAAATAAGAAGCCGTTTCTGTGAGTAAAAATATGAATGTGCATTTAAATGATAAGAAAGCACTCCAGCTCCTCAGGAAAGCTGAGCTCTGGCCTCAGATGTTTGGACATAATGCTGATCAGTTTCCCAACATAGGCAGTGGATTAAGACACAGCTGCTGAGCAATGTGAGACGATGAGTGACGGGGAATATTAACTGCTTACTGACAGTAAGAATGCAAAACCTCAGCCCAGAGTTATAAATCTCTAGCTAACTGCCTCACAGGAACAATCCCTTCTTATTGCACTAAAACAGCCAGTACCTGCTACACGCTCAGTCATAGAACAGAATACTTCCCTGACCTAATCCCAAATCCATACAGGTGCCTCACATGCTAAGGTCAGCATATAGGGCAATGCTTATTCAGAGCCTATAACACTCTCCAGATACGCAGGGGACAAAAGCCCTCACACTATTGCCTATGTGAGATAGACAAGAAAATGAAAGAAAGCCCTTATCTTAGAATGGACATAGTAGTAAGAAAATGTTCTATTGTGTTAGAGCATTTTATCGAACTATTGGTTACATAAAACTAAGGGATCAATTCTCAAAGTATCTCCAGCTTGGAGAGAAATTATAGTGTAGAACTCACTGAATTCTCTAAGAAAAAGAGAGAAACAGTGAAGTCCCGTAGAGATGAGAGCTGACTCTCATAGAAAGCTATTACGCTCTTTCAAACACAGAATCTGACCAGAGAGAGTGAGTTTAACACGGCATTGATATAAACGTGATGATCTAAACGTTACAGGATGGAACATGATAACACTTGCAGGGGCTGTCCACAGGGAATTATCTAAAAAAATGTTTGTCCATGTGAGATGTCTCCCATAGAAAGTAATTGAAAGTTTAACTTCGCTGGTGAGACTAAGTTAGCAGGGAGCAGGTGGTGCACTTTGAATATTATACAAATTTAATTAGTCTTCTTTTAGTGTATAGAATCTTAAAAATGCCTCAGGTTTTGTATACAGGTGTTTTTTCTATTAGAGTAACACAAGTTTTGTGTATTTTGGCACTCCCCAATCTTTCAGTTTGCGAGACAGAATATATTTAAAACTTGAATCTAATCTGCAACGCGTTTCAAAGTGCTTATGGCACTCTTTCCTCAGGCCGTGAAATGCGTTGCAGATTATATTCAAGTTTTAAATATTTTTTTTTGCTCCAATAAATAGTCCTCTATACATAGAGGTTATTTTTTTTTATCCTAAACTGTGAGTGTTTTTTTTACTTTTATTTCAACTGTGGATCTGGTACCTGTTTGCCTAAATTAGCAAGCTGGTGGGCTCATATTAACCCAGCTTGTTTGACTTGCACTGCAATACAGTGCACCACTTTTGTGAGTATATTCTTTGGAGGGTTTTTGGGAATTTTCTCTATTTTGTAGTGATTACATGCACTATTGGAGTACCCTTCCCCTGTCCTCCTTGCATTTTATTTTGTAGCAACTATTGGTATATCCATGATCTGGAGTGAGCCAGCTGGTGGGCTCTGATCTATCCAGCCTGCCTGATTCGCACTGCCACATAGTGCGCCACTTTTGTGAGTATCATTCTGTAGAGTGATGTTTTGATACAATTTCCAACAATTGTTGTGATCTTCTGCACCATTGGAGCGCCTTTTTCTGGTTTTTAATATTTGGTTTTTTATTAGTAGCGATGTGGGGTGCCAGCAGTTTAGGGGTTAATCGTTTTATTTTAGTAGTAGCAATGTAGGTGGGTGGTGGATTAGGGGTTAATAGTTTTATTATAGCATTTGCGACGCAGGAGTGGCAGTTTAGGAGGTAGTATATAGGTAGTTTATGGGTGTTAGTGTACTTTGCAACATTTTGTTTTGCAAAATCTATAACTACTAGTCTTTGATAACAGATGGATCATGGCGGTATAAGCTATAACGCTAGCGTAATAGCCAGACCGCACAACCTGTAATACGGGTGACATGAAAATTCCACACTCAGAAGCCATTTTTTGAGTGTCGAATAGAGATTTGCAGTATAGGTTAAAACGCTAGCGGCATAGACAGACCGTCGCGACTTGTAATAGGGGTGACCTTCCATTCCGCGTGCAAAGGCCAATTTTTCAGAGGTATACCGCAAAACTTATATTTTAAGTGATAGTGAGGTCTGTTAGTGAGACTCAGACACATTCAGGCAACTCCCCTGTCTAGCCCACTTGATGAAACTGTCAAGCTTATTTCACATAGAACAAATGCAAAGTGCAATGCAATTTGTAAAATATGCACAGAAATTTACAGAAATTTAAAGTATAGAAAAACTGCAAATATTAAAGGGACATAAAACAGTATGAATTAACATAAGTTTCTATATATATAATGCAGCCAAAGCTTACCTGCAAGACGGTTTCTTTTTAACATAAATCCAAAAGCGGGGGAACAGAATAGGATCAAGAGGCCAATGCAGCACCGGTCTGCACTGGCCTCTGGATCCTATTCTGTGCAATACTTTTTAATGAAGAAATAAAAGTTATATTTTATACTTCTACCCCTGTTGCCCCGCTTTTGGATTTATGTTATTATTGGATTGGGACTCTAATGCTGCGGTTTGCAAACAGAGGGGGTTTTTTTTAGAAGGGAAGAGGGTGGAGCCTGGCCCTGAGCGTGGAGCATGGAGTCGCCGAGAAAGTTTGGCGTGGTACCGCAGTGAGTTACTATGTATATGGTGCAATAAGGAGATCAAAAAATTTGACTAGGACCGGGAGAGAGGACGTCTAACAAGTGGAAGTAAGTTCCTAAGATAAAGATAGACTGTCTTTGTTATGCTGATATTAGCACTCACGGGGAATGTGTTATTTGAAAGGATCCTAACCACATAGTAGCTATAAGAGCACAGAGTGATGTGATAGAGGGATAACGCTTGCTCTGAATGCTTGGTTTCTTTTTAACCCTCATTAACCCATTTAATTCAGGCATAGATTTGTTTGCAGCAAGCTCCCCCCTAGGCATTTCCATATATGGAAGATGCTATCCAGGCCATAGCTATGGCAAAATACACTTGTGCACATGCACGGTAGGCAACAGAGTCACATGACACCTTACTAAAGCAGTGCACAGTATAATGCTGAAGCTTTCACAAAGCATGTGGCATTATCCCCATGGAAACAAGCAAAACTCTTGGCAACAAACAATATCAGTACCTGCTGTCCCTCCTCAACCCCCCCCCCCCCTCCCCTGGCTTGCATAAGTAATTATCCTCACGTGCAAACTTTGTTATATGATACCTCAGGGTTTGGAGTAAGTAATTTCGCAGATTTTTTAAAATGTATTATTTAATTATTAAAATACTTAAAAGCTTTTTTTACACTTTTTTTTCACACACTGTTTTACCTCAGTTAACCCTTTTATAATATAAACATACCTCATAATGTATTATGGCACTTTAAGGGCTAGATTGCAAGTGGAGTGCTAAATATAGCTTGCGTGCAATCGATATTAGCACTCTACTTTGTAATACCAGTGCACTCTAATGTTTTGCAAGTAAATCTCAATGTGAAAGCGTGCTAGAAAGCATTGCACTCACAAGAGCATTCTTCCATAGGCTCATATTGGAGCCTCGTTTTGATGCTGTCAGAGACAACATCAGAACCTCACGCAGAGAAGGAGGTAAGTCGCGCAGCGATGGGCAGCATTTTTAAATATATATGAATATGAATATATACATATATATTTATGTGTTAATATGTGCATATACACATATTAACACATAAATATATATGTAATCAAGAACATTAAGGAGAGGACGCAATTGCTAAAAGAGTTCTATTAGATACATTGCATATAGGCACAACTGCCCAAGCAAAAAGTCAATTAACGTGGTGCAGACCCTTCAAATTTTATATTGTAAAAAACAAAATAGGGAGAGTTACCGGGAACGGAATCCTGGTAAAGAAAGACAGGGATTTCAGCACTCTTTTGAAAAAAACTCTCAAATCATTTTAAATCATGAAAATTAATTTAATCGTGAAAGTCCCTCCTCCATATCATGGGAGCAGATCCATGCAAGTGAAAATTTAATGAAAAACATAAGCATAAGAAAATCAACTCGTAGATGACTTCAATATAGAACCTGACCGGTCAGGGGTACATGCCAAATACAACCATTAGATACAAATTGTAACAGCTGTCTTGTCAAATCACAGAATTGTATGTATAGCCCACTACACCCTGCTGCACACAGAACCCCCAAATCCTCATACTGGAGGTATATCCTGGGCAGGTTAATAAAGGGATCTAAGTGGCTAATTCTACAATGTCAGTGATATACAGAAGCGTAAAATATTTACACGTGGTGTATGATATACATGGAAATGCTCGTACAAGATAGTATTGGTTATATCAAGAGAGACCACCTCAAGTCTAGCTACACCCGGCTGCTCGCAGCACCCCTATATATGAGGGGCTTAACGCTGTGCAGGTGATATTAGGGATCTAAGCAGACAAGCAAGTGGACTCCCTGAATATGTACAAGGCAAAACGAGAAAGCACAATTATACAAGTGTCGCTCATACACATATTTCACATCTAGCAACCATTGATCATATATATACACAGTTCCAAGCAGAAGCCTGTATGCAGGATGGAGCGATGTTAAAGCACAGGTGCAGAGAACATGTTAGTATTGCCGGATGCAAGCAAGCGAAAGCCAAGTTGAGTTAGGTAAAGAACAGTCTTAGCAAGAAATATATGACCTCAAGCGGAGACTTTTTCAACATTCACAGTCTTTTTAAGACATAGAGCTGCGTCTTATCCCATATCAAAACAGCTTGTGACTTTTAGTACCATAAATTCCCTTAATAGGGTCATCCATTCATAGCAAGTACTTTGATAGATACTGTAGCTTTCATATATCAGGTGTCAGCATTTGTATACTAATACGACCTTATTTTCGGACACTCTGGTTCCAAGTATCCACGTTGTTGAGTGCTTCTCGAACACATTAAAGTTCCATGTTAGCGTTAGCTGCGGTTTCCATTGCCAGAGCCAAACAAAGGTGGTATTCCGCGTTTGTCACATGACCTGGTCGGCACAGCCAATGCCGACGCGCGTTTCACCCGCTCGACTGGAATTCAGACCGGGCTTCGTCAGGGCGTAATTCTGTTTAGATTCAAGCATCTTGATTTATACTTTAGATGCATTGCGCCTCTGCTGGAAGGTGAAGGTTTCGCATGTTGCTAATCACAGCTTATGGTGACTTTAAAACAAAACTACCTAAATACTTATATTTGCAAAAATTAAAAAAACAGCCTAAATAAAAATCTGCTGTCTATTAACATTATTGTCATTGCAATATTTTTAAAAACAAAAATAAATTCAAGAAGTCATCACGAGATTGCTATTTCAATTTCTCAACCTTGAATAGTGTATAGTTAGTTTATTTATGCTTACTCATGTAAGGTAGGGAGAAGATATATTTTATTACACCCATACCTCATTATTACCTTGGACATTTTTATAGGAAGCAGGCCATATCTAATTTATCATTGAGACCATTTGGAATTTGTGTCTCAAGAATTGAGATCCACCTGCACTCCTTTCTTAAGAGGGTCTTGTCATTATCGCCCCCTCTGCCGTTTATGATGCCTTTATCTATGCCCACAAATCTGAGCGAATCAGGATTGCAATTATGTACTAATTCAAAGTGTCTTGCAACATCACTTTTAGGATTTTTATTTTTCACATTGTCTCTGTGTTCAGTGATGCGGTCCTTTATCGCCCTTCTCGTTTTTCCTACATAAAAAAGTGGGCACTCGCAGGAGAGCATATATACAACCCCCTCAGTGTCACAGTTCACAAAATGCTTCAGTTTGTAAGTTTTTCCAGTCTTAGTACTGAACTCTTTAGTCTTTCTCATGAACTTACATGCAACACACTTGCCACAGGGATAGTTACCTAAAGATCTAAGTTGTGTGAGCCAGTTACTTTGTCTTGCCTTAGATGTATACTGGCTTCTTACAAGCTTATCTTTTAGGTTTGATGCCCTTCTGGCAGTAATGTTTGAAAAAAAAAAACAACTTACAAACTGAAGCAATTCGTGAACTGTGACACTGAGGGGTTGTATATCTGCTCTCCTGCGAGTGCCCACTTTTTTATGTGGGAAAAACGAGTCCACTTGCTTGTCCGCTTAGATCCCTAATATCACCTGCACATCGTTAAGCCCCTCATATATAGGGGTGCTGCAAGCAGCCGGGTGTAGCTAGACTTGAGGTGGTCTCTCTTGATATAACCAATACTATCTTGTACGAGCATATCCATGTATATCATACACCACGTGTAAATATTTTCCGCTTCTGTATATCACTGACATTGTAGAATTAGCCACTTAGATCCCTTTATTAACCTGCCCAGGATATACCTCCAGTATGAGGATTTGGGGGTTCTGTGTGCAGCAGGGTGTAGTGGGCTATACATACAATTCTGTGATTTGACAAGACAGCTGTTAGAATTTGTATCTGATGGTTGTATTTGGCGTGTACCCCTGACCGGTCAGGTTCTATATTGAAGTCATCTATGAGTTGATTTTCTTATGCTTATGTGTTTCATTAAATTTTCACTTGCATGGATCTGCTCCCATGATGTGGAGGAGGGACTTTCACGATTAAAGTAACTTTCATGATTTAAAATGATTTGAGAGTTTTTTTCAAAAGAGTGCTGAAATCCCTGTCTTTCTTTACCAGGATTCCGTTCCCGGTAACTCTCCCTATTTTGTTTTTTACAATATAAATTTTGAAGGGTCTGCACCACGTTAATTGACTTTTTGCTTGGGCAGTTGTGCCTATATGCAATGTATCTAATAGAACTCTTTTAGCAATTGCGTCCTCTCCTTAATGTTCTTGCTTATTTCTTGTGTATACCTTGTATACTAGGGCCTTAGGCCCATTTCTAGGTCTCAGGTGTAGTTGACCCCCTAGCTAAGTTAACTCACTGTCCATGTCCAATCTAGAAGAGAATCAGGATTCCAATAATACACCGGTAAATATCTATGGTGCATTTAAAAACTATAAGAAACTCTTAGTCAAACAAATCAAACTTAGGGCAGAAACATCAAGCCTAGAGAATTATATAAAAAACAAAATTATACCAAGGGGTCTTCGTCTTAAACTAGACACCGGTACAAACCTAAGAGAG
This sequence comes from Bombina bombina, assembly GCF_027579735.1. Classification (NCBI taxonomy): domain Eukaryota; kingdom Metazoa; phylum Chordata; class Amphibia; order Anura; family Bombinatoridae; genus Bombina; species Bombina bombina. Next base: position 258,648,805 of record NC_069499.1, on the reverse strand, counting down.
GATGAAGGAGGTGATGAATTCCAGTGTTCTATCATCTTAATGAACAAGACGGTTAAACGCAATAAGGAAAGACTAGAAAAAAACAATCACTCAGGTTGAAGAGTCCCTAAAAGTGGTAAATACCTTTGAATCCAATACAAATTTCCCTAAACTAAATGAAGAAATAAAAGATCAGATAGGCAGGGTACAAAATGACATAAAACTAAGGAAAGGAAGGAAGTTTTCTAAGGATAATGATGACTATAAAAATAATAAAGTTTATAGCTACCAATCAATAAAAGGATCATATGATTCTGGGACTGATGGCTCTGATGCTGAACCAGAACAGCATAAAAATACCTTCGATAAGAAACAGCCTTTTTTAGGGGAAGGAGGAGAGGCGGTAGGAAGAGAAGGAGGGGGTCCCAGTTCAAATTCAGGAGAGAGACGCTAACCCTCCAGACAACGATATCAGCAGAATTATGACCAGGGCAAGGGAACTACCGACAGGGCAGACCACGGCGATCCCGGGGTCGCAGGGGCTACCCAAACTAGATAATGACAGCATGCAGGTAATAAACTTATCTTCCTTCAAACTGAATTGTACACATAAAGGTACTCATAAAAGGCCCAACGAATACATTTCTTAAAAGACTTACATCTCTTTGCGAGACGTATTGTCTTGTCCCAGATAATGATGGGTAAAATCAAACATCTAGTTGAGGATGTCTCCCTCACACGGGAAGATAACACAGCGGTTTCAGCCTTACAGGACCTTCTAATTGATTCTGAAGGTAGCCAATACATCCCTTCACAGGAAGAACATGTAGCTACCAATATGTATGTTCCCTCAAATTTAAAAGCCAAATCAAAATATATGCCTCAGTTATCTATGGTACCTGCAGTAAATATCTTCGTCAAACAGGTAGAAAAAGATATACAAAATTTATCTATTACAGGTTTGGTAGATGATAATTTGAGTGGAGCAGAACGAAAAGCCCTAAATGACCTGATGAATGCAAAAGGTGTGGTCATCAAGGCGGCCGATAAAGGTGGGAACTTGGTTTTATGGCATGAGAACATATATGTTTTGGAGGTAAAGAGACAGCTTTTAGATAGGAAACAATATCAGTGCCTGTCATTTAACCCTATTCCTTCTATACAAAATGCACTCTTTTCATCTTGAAAGAGGCAAAAGATAACGACACTATAACTTCATCAGAGTTTAAATATCTGTACCCTGAGCATCCCATAATGCCAGTTTTCTATTGTATCCCAAAGATACATAAAAATCCCACCAACCCACCAGGCTGGCCGATAATAGCAGGCATTGGCAGTCTAACAGAGAACCTTGGCAACTACATTGATCTCTTCCTAAGACCCTTCCTCACCACTATTCCCTCATTCGTCTTAGACACGGCTGATTTTCTGAGAAAAATTGAGGGACTGGTGGTTCAGAAAGGGGCATTTTTGGTATGCCTAGATGTGGAAGGACTTTATTCATCCATCCCACATGATGTAGGGATTGAGGCATGTAAACACTTTCTCAAGACAAGAGGAAGCTATGTTCAGAGGCATACTGATTTTTTTGTCGAACTACTTACCTTTATACTAACTAACAATGTGTTCATGTTTGACAATAAGATCTATAAACAGTTAAGAGGTACAGCCATGGGCGCTACATGCACCCCAACTTATGCCTGTCTGCATCTGGGCATTTGGGAGATGGAGGAGGTTTTCCAGAGCCCCTATTTGAGGAAAACATCCACATATGGTTACGATATGTGGATGATATTTTCCTCATCTGGGAGGGCTCTGAGGGCCTCCTAAAACAATTTGTTGATACCCTAAATGTCAATAGTAGAAACATCTCTCTTACTGTTCAATATAGTGAAGAGACAATTGCATTCCTAGACATTGAGGTAAAACTTGATAAGGGTATAGTGTCAACTGAAAACTTTCGAAAATCCACTGCAAGTAATAGCCTCCTACTTGCCTCCAGTCACCATCCTAGCCACTTGAAAAAAAGGTATACCCAAAGGCCAATTTCTGAGGTTACGCAGAAACTGTTCAACTAAAGAGAAGTACCTAAAACATGCATTAGAAATGGAGCAAAGATTTCTAGCTAGGGGATATTCTAAGAGAGTGGTAAGAGGGGCTTTTAACAATGCTTTGCATATGGATAGGGAAAAACTCCTCATGCCTATACAGAAGACAGGTGATTCAAGAATAAGACTAATTACAGACTATAACTGTCACTGGAATTCACTAAAAAGTATATTGGCAAAAAACTGGCATATTCTTACTAGTGACACTGGAGTACTAAAAGAAGTAGGTGATTTTTCAAACATTACTGCCAGAAGGGCATCAAACCTAAAAGATAAGCTTGTAAGAAGCCAGTATATATCTAAGGCAAGACAAAGTAACTGGCTCACACAACATAGATCTTTAGGTAACTATCCCTGTGGCAAGTGTGTTGCATGTAAGTTCATGAGAAAGACTAAAGAGTTCAGTACTAAGACTGGAAAAACTTACAAACTGAAGCATTTTGTGAACTGTGACACTGAGGGTTCGTATATCTGCTCTCCTGCGAGTGCCCACTTTTTTATGTGGGAAAAACGAGAAGGGCGATAAAGGACCGCATCACTGAACAAAGAGACAATGTGAAAAATAAAAATCCTAAAAGTAACGTTGCAAGACACTTTGAATTAGTACATAATTGCAATCCTGATTCGCTCAGATTTGTGGGCATAGATAAAGGCATCACAAATGGCAGAGGGGGCGATAATGACAAGACCCTCTTAAGAAAGGAGTGCAGGTGGATCTCAATTCTTAGATATGGCCTGCTTCCTATAAAAATGTCCAAGGTAATAATGAGGTATGGGTGTAATAAAATATATCTTCTCCCTACCTTACATGAGTAAGCATAAATAAACTAACTATACCCTATTTAAGGTTGAGAAATTGAATTAGCAATCTCGTGATGACTTCTTGAATTTATTTTTGTTTTTAATAATATTGCAATGACAATAATGTTAATAGACAGCAGTTTTTTATTTAGGCTGTTTTTTTAATTTTTGCAAATATAAGTATTTAGGTAGTTTTGTTTTAAAGTCACCATAAGCTGTGATAGCAACATGCGAAACCTTCACCTTCCAGCAGAGGCGCAATGCATCTAAAGTATAAATCAAGATGCTTGAATCTAAACAGAATTACGCCCTGACGAAGGCCGGTCTGAATTCCAGTCGAGCAGGTGAAACGCGCATCGGCATTGGCTGAGCCAAGCAGGTCATGTGAGCCGACCAGGTCATGTCCGCTTAGATCCCTAATATCACCTGCACAGCATTAAGCCCCTCATATATAGGGCTGCTGCGAGCAGCTGGGTGTAGCTAGACTTGAGGTGGTCTCTCTTGATATAACCAATACTATCTTGTACGAGCATTTCCATGTATATCATACACCACGTGTAAATATTTTACGCTTCTGTATATCACTGACATTGTAGAATTAGCCACTTAGATCCCTTTATTAACCTGCCCAGGATATACCTCCAGTATGAGGATTTGGGGGTTCTGTGTGCAGCAGGGTGTAGTGGGCTATACATACAATTCTGTGATTTGACAAGACAGCTGTTACAATTTGTATCTGATGGTTGTATTTGGCGTGTACCCCTGACCGGTCAGGTTCTATATTGAAGTCATCTATGAGTTGATTTTCTTATGCTTATGTGTTTCATTAAATTTTCACTTGCATGGATCTGCTCCCATGATGTGGAGGAGGGACTTTCACGATTAAAGTCATTTTCATGATTTAAAATGATTTGAGAGTTTTTTTTAAAAGAGTGCTGAAATCCCTGTCTTTCTTTACCAGGATTCCATTCCCGGTAACTCTCCCTATAAATATATATTTATATAAGCATATAGATATATATTTACATTGTGGTCTATGGGAGCATACAGTTACCATAGACCACAATGTAAAGGCACTTTTCAGTGCCGTTTAAAGCCACCAACGTTAAAGCCTCAAAACTGCCTAGTGAATTTTTTTTTTATAAAAAGCTATAATGCCTTCTCTTTCAAGGGCATTTGGGACACTTTTAGAAAATTAACCAGAGATCTGATGGCAGGTTAATTTTATGGGTCCTATATATCAAGCTCCGAACGAAGCTTGATGGCCCATGTTTCTGGCGAGTCTTCAGACTCACCAGAAACACAAGTTATGGAGCAGCAGTCACAAAGACTCATCGAGTACGATCGGGTTGATTGACACCCCCCTGCCCATTGGCCGCGAGTCTGCAGGGAGCAGCGTTGCACCAGCAGCTCACAAGAGCTGCTGGTGCAATTCTGAATATGGAGAGCGTATTGCTCTCCGCATTCAGTGATGTCTGTCGGACCTGATCCGCACTGTCGGATCAGGTCCGACAGACATTTGTTAAATAGGCCTCTATGAGTGCTAATTGCTACCGCAAGCTCGCAGTAGCAATAACCAGCCACTTAGTTAATTATCGCGCTCGTTTGTGGGAGCATGACAATTTAGCGCTCCACTTGTAATATAGTCCTAAATGTGATAAAATGTAACCCCTTCATTGCCAAGCTATTTTAATCTGGAGCTATATTAAGTTGTTTAGCCATCCGTTTTTTGCATTTGCACAAAATTTTTACCTTTTTTTATGTGAGTTACCCACAAAAATAATACTGTTTTTTTTTTTTTTTTTTTTAGCAGACCTAGGGGCCTATTTATCAAGCCGTCACCATTCGCCAGCACCAATACGCTTGCCTAAGATCGCCTAACATCGCTGCCGCAGACCTGAATATGCTCTCCAAAGTTACCAAAAAAAGCTGTCAAAAAGCCGCGCACCAATTCCGTGGCGATGAACAGAGGACTGTTGTTAACTAACAGTCATCGATCTCGCTGCTCTTCGGCTTTTTTCCAGCTTTACTGGTATACTGCCACTAAACACCCACACTATACTACACTGTTTTACCCCTATCCCGCTGTTCACGGACCCAGCCGCAACTAAATAAAGTTATTAACCCCTAAACCGCCACTCCCGGAGCCCACCGCCACTCTAATAAACTTATTAACCCCTATCCTGCCGCTCCCGGAGCCCACCGCCACCTAAATTATGTAATTAACCCCTAATCTGCCCCCCCTACACCGCTGCCACCTACATTATGTTATTAACCCCTAATCTGCCCCCCTACACCTCCGCCACCTACATTATACTTATTAACCCCTAATCTGCCGTCCCCAACGTTGCCGCCACTATATTAAATTTATTAACCCCTAAACCTAAGTCTAACCTAAGTCTAACCCTAACACCCCCTATCTTAAATCTAATTTAAATAAATATAAAGAAAATTACTATCATTAACTAAATTATTCCTATTTAAAACTAAATACTTACCTGTAAAATAAACCCTAAGCTAGCTACAATATAACTAATAGTTACATTGTAGCTAGATTAAGGTTTATTTTTATTTTACAGGCAAGTTTGTATTTATTTTACCTAGGTAGAATAGTTACTAAATAGTTATTAACTATTTAATAACTACCTAGCTAAAATAAATACAAATTGACCTGTAAAATAAAACCTAACCTAAGTTACACTAACACCTAACACTACACTACAATTAAATACAATTAAATAAATTACATACAATTAACTAAATTATATACAATTATCTAAAGTACAAAACCCCCCCACTAAATTACAGAAAATAATAAACAAATTACAAGATATTTAACCTAATTAGACCTAATCTAATAGCCCTATCAAAATAAAAAAGCCCACCCAAAATAAAAAAAACCTAACCTAAACTAAACTACCGATAGCCCTTAAAAAAAGGGCCTTTTGCTGGGCATTGCCCAAAGTAATCAGCTCTTTTACCTGAAAAAAAATACAAACAACCCCCCCAACAGTTAAACCCACCACCCACACAACCAACCCCCCAAAATACTAACTAAAAAAACCTAAGCTCCCCATTGCCCTGAAAAGGGCATTTGGATGGGCATTGCCCTTAAAAGGGCAGTTAGCTCTTTTGCAGCCCAAAGCCCTAACCTAAAAATAAAACCCACCCAATACACCCTTAAAAAAAAAACTAACACTATCCCCCTGATGATCAAATTACCGGGAGACGTCTTCATCCAAGCCGGGCGAAGTGGTCCTCCAGACGGGCAGAAGTCTTCATCCAAGCCGGGCAGAAGTGGTCCTCCAGACGGCAGAAGTCTTCATCCAGATGGCATCTTCTATCTTCATCCGGCGCAGAGCGGGTCCATCTTTAAGATTGAATATAGTTAACCAACCCCGGTGCGGCTGCATTCACAGTGTCCCAGAAACCTTGCATCCTTTAGCCCCCAAGGTAATAATGTCTCCAGGAGAAATGCCATATTTAGGTTCCAAGTGCGGCTATAACACCGCGCGGCTGAACCTGGACTGTGAATTAGCTGCTCCAACTGCGTGATCAGCGTGACAGGACACTCCATTGCTGTAAAAACTATGAGGTGCTCCCAGGGCCTCCACCGTGTTATCTGAGAAAGACAGTGCTGCGTCGCCTTGCATGGTAGGTTCTAATGCCGCTCCGGAACTGTAGCTGAAGTCAGATTGGAAACTCTTTTAAAGGAAAGACTTGTGTCTTATCTTCAGACAAACAACTAAGAAGACAAATGGCAGTATGTTTTCACTGCATGGAGATCATGTCAGACTAATCTGATTTCTTTGACCATGTAAGTAAATTAATAGACCAGGGATGAGTCATAGATGTAGCACATCTAGACTTTAGTTCCACACAACAAACTTATTCTCAAAATGTATTGCCTTGGAGTAGATGCTAAGATTGTTAAGTTTACAGATTACTAGTTAGGCCTCATCTGGAATATTTTGCACAGTTCTTGAGACCATATCTCCAGAAGCATATAAATAAACTAGAAACTGTCCAAAGGAGGGCTACTAAAATGTTACATGGTTTAAAACCTAGTTTCTCAGCCTGTGGTGCGTGTACCCCTGGGGGTACTTGGGGCATTGGCAAGGGGTACTCCAAGGACTGGCCTTCATTGTTTGTTTGTTTTTACTAATGTAGCTATGGTAAACATGACATAGCAAATAAAAAGAGAGAAGAGATAATAGAGGGGCGCCTTATGTGTGCATCAGTATGTCAGGATGAATCAGTTAAATAGAGAATGCCAAATGGGTACTCACATTTAGCCGAAGTACACTTATGTACTGGTAGAAGCAGGCTGGTAACTTGGGGTGTACCAGCTAACCCTCTCCAGGTGAAGGTAGAACAGTGCAGGGGTATCCTGCCACACTCAGTGTGTAGTAGATTCCAAAAATGTCAGAAGCAGTGGCTAAACTGCTCAAGAAGCTGCTAAACCAAAGCTTGTATAAATGATGCCTGATGAAACAGCCGATGCTAAGGCTGAGAAACGCAATGCATTATATGTAACCATTGCTTGTTACTGTTTTTAATCTGTTTTTAATAAACAAACTTGTTTTATGCAAACTTTGGTTCAGCACCTTCTTAAGCAGTTTTGCCACTGCTTCTGCCATTTTTGGAATCTACTACACACTGAGTGTGGCAGGATACCCCTGGACTGTTCTATCTTCACCTGGAGAGGGTTAGCTGGTACACCCCAATTTACCAGCCTGCTTCTACCAGTACATAAGTGTACTTGGGCTAAATGTGAGTACCCATTTGGTATTGTCTATTTAACTGATTCATCCTGACATACTGATGTACACATGAGGCGCCCCTCTATTATCTCTTCTCTCTTTAGTTACTTCCAGATAAGTCTGTGAGGAGGAGAGCAGCCATTTACCTGTGCCCCATTTACAGAGTTGGATTACTTGATCATATTAGATCTACTACACCGTGATTAATCTGACACCCTAATTGGGACTCTTTGCTGGGACTTCCTTTATCTATGACCATCGACTCATTTATAGATTGATTAATATGCTATATTAATACATTTTTCTATATGCAATTATCACTGTTTTTTCAAAGATTGATTATACCAAATTGATATAGAATTATCTCACTGTATTATATATATATATATATAGCAACAGAGCGCCCCCTCTACTCCTGTTGTATACATAGCAAAGAAAGCTGTGTTTCTTATTTCTACCCTTGAGCACTCCTAACAGGGCAGAGTGTGAGTATTTCCCTACCTGGGTTGGACGACTGTTCAATCACTAATTCACCTCAAATTGGTAAACCTTAGTTTCTGGCATTTTAGTGACATATGAGGCCTGGAGTTGAGCTTTACCAATATTAACAAAGAAAGTGTATTACTGTAACCAAGTGTAACAGAGAGAAGTGCCAGATAAATGTGCCACCGGGAAATAGGTAAATCATCATACTGAAGTGTGCTGCAGTAAAACGAGACATGAAATGGTCATTAAATATAGAAAGATGGTACCATAAATATTACTTCCATCATCAAGAAGAAAAGAGTCTCTTTACCTTTTTTATATATATAAAAAGCACATTAATTGCATATAATTATTATTAATTGACTATATATCTGTGTTATGTGTTTATTATTCTCTTTGGTAATATTGCCAAATATTTAATTCCGGAAAACAAAAAACAAATTTAATATGCCTTTATATTTACTTTATTAACATATCTGATACAAGCTCGTAAAATCAAGTGATACACATGATTTCCATTTTTTGCTCATGTTAAAGATCAATAATATTTGTGCTACAGTTGGGGTACATAGAAATCAAATGAAAGGGGTACTTACTACAAAAAGGTTGAAAAACACTGGTCTAAAATATAAAACATATAAAGTAAGACTCTATGATCTAAATATGTATAGTTTAGAGAAGAGAAGAGAAAGAGGTTACATGATAGAAAACTTCAAATATATGAAGGGACTTAATGAAGTGAAAGCTGAAAGCATTTCCATTAAAAAGAAATATCAAAATAATGGTCACAATCTTAAGTTAAAGGGTAGCATTATTTTGTTCACAGAAAGGGTGGTGGATTTATGGGATAAACTTCCAATAGAGGTGGCAAAAACAGGGACTATAAAAGAATTCCAAAATTCCAGGGATATGCATAAAGTTATCAACAACAAAAAACAGTAGCATGTAATATGGGTAGACCTGATGAGCCTTTTGTTTCTTATATACTATTAAATTATATGTTTCTATATTTCTAAGACATTGTGCCTTTTCATTTAGATTTATTTATTGTCTTGGACTGAAGCATGCTACTGGTTTCTATAAATGTATTTATTGTGTGTTCACTTGCTTTAAAGTGAAGATTTAGGAATAATATGAACAAAAATTTATATTGAATTTCTATAATTCATGCAGCAATGCAAGAGCAGAGACCCTCCATGAGGAGAAACCTCAGGGCAAGGAGGATTTGCCCTCCCATGGAGGGTCCTTCTTGCAACTCCTGGAGGAAAATGGGGAGCCTACTTTTGGAAAGCAGCAACCCATTGCCCAGCCTGTAGCTAATGTGTCCCCTCTACACCCTGCTTACCCCAGGACAAGATACAGCACAGGCCTTTTCCCCTCAGCTCTTGGACCTTTCCCAAACAACGTGGCCTCCACATCAATTCCCACCACCACCCACTTCACAGGTGTCTTATGCCCCACCCATGCACTATGCCACCCCACCACCACAGGCTATACCACAACATGCTACACCCCCACCACAAGCTGCACAAGGGGAAGGAGTAGACAGAGAACAAATGAGGGCTGCAATGTCTGCGTTCACAACATACACCCACAGAAGTCTCCAGGTGAAGAGGCAGATGATGAGAGAGCTGCAATCAATGGGCCAAGAAGTGAGCAGACAAAACAAAAAATCTGCTCACATTTATAAACTTCAGAAACAACAGAGTTAAGCTTAAAGGGACACTGAACTAAAATTTTTTATTTTTTTTATTTATATTTTTATTAGGATTCCAAACAAAGCAAGCAAACAATAGATAGCCACAAAGTCAGTACAAATAAATAATTTCCAGATATATGACTAGTAAACCAAACACAATTGACATAATACATCTATATGGCCGAAATTAACAATGTTAAAAAGCTTGCCATTCTAGCTATATGTCCTCCATTTAGCCGCTGAGGCCACTCTTGGACCTCCCAATTCTAACGGAAGCATGATAGTGCAGAGGGCAATCATGAACAGTATGAGACCACTCTTGGGTCTCAATTGGTTAATCCCATTTTTCCTTTTTTGTTTTCAATATGTCACGTGGTATTATCAGAACTCTATTGGACCTTTAATACTCTATGGAAACATAGCCTACATATTTAGCTTACATAGTAGTGATAATATTAGTTACCTTGCATAGAGGGCTAAAATATAATAAACCATCTACAGGGGAGAGCCTAACATAGGATAGGCTATATATATATATATATATATATATATATATATATATATATATATATATATATATATATATATAGATAGAGAGAGAGAGAGAGAGAGAGAGAGAGAGAGAGAGAGAGAGAGAGAGAGAGAGAGAGAGAGAGAGAGAGAGAGAGATAGTGTAGCAATTAGATAAAATATACCTTAGGATGCCTAAAAGGGATTAACAGATAGTAATAATATTAGTCTGCATTTACTAATAAATGTGCCAACCAGTATAAAGTTAATAAGATTTAAAATCACATCTCAATGTAGATATAAACCCCTATGAAGCTGATCAAATAAGACCTTGTTTGAAACCTTTCAATTGTGCTAACAGACATATAGGTATGTGATACCAACCTGCTTGAAGAATTTTAAAAGAAAAATAAAACATAGAAAGAAAAACATAAGCACCGTTTAAATTCCGCCCTGCATATAATCTAGCTTATATGTGAAATCTGCATATCTCTCATTCTATATAGTGTCCCACTTAACTATAGCCTAATATATAAGTAAGATAACAAGAAATAGATGGTACCTTCTACTCCCCTTTGAGTATATCATAAATAGCGTAGGAGCACCTTATCTAAAACATAAAAACATAGGAGTAACATAAATTTTAAACCCATAGCAAACAGCAGATGTAAATGATGTACTGGAGACAAAGAGATGAGTGAGTGAATTGCACAAAACATATCGAACATTCATAATTCCACAACAATATAAGCTTGTAACATCTAGTAGCCATAAACCAGTCCACAACCTGTTGAATATAGAGTTACCCAACTCCAACTCTGTCAGACAGGGACCAACAGCCCGTTCTTGTGAAAGAGTTCGGATCGATGATCCAGAAGAGGTATAGCGCAAAGGGTGTAGCAAAGGGAGTGCCTCTCATATCACAAAAGAAAGTCCCGGGATCGCTATGTCCCCAAAGCAGAGCCGAAATGTGCCGCACAGAGCCATAGGCGCCAAGGCTGCAATAAGACTCCGAGCCAAAGCAGAGGCAAAACGGAGCAGGGCGCGGCCCTCCCTCAGCACCCTCCAATGGCAGGGCACTGCACCGTAACATATACAATCCAGCCTCCATAAATCCCACTGACTTGCAGCTCCAACACTCCTGAATCAATAAATTCTGACTAGGACCCATCTCCAAAAAGTGTACGTTACCCGCCCTAATCGGCCGCCTCGCAGCCGGTTCTGACAGTTGCTCCTCTAACAGGGGGGCAATGGTCCAAGGCCGTACTGCAGTATGGTGCTCGGTGAGCTGGCGAGCATTACCGAAAATGCTTAACTCTTGGCAGCCATATTCATCTGGGGTGGCGTCTTGTAATAACATGTATAGTGTAGTCAGCGTTACTTCCCGATTTGTCTCCTGCACCCCAGTCTCCTGCTGTGGATGTGCCCCATGCCGGGTTATGGCGTCAGGCTCCTGACTAGTAAACGGAATCACTGATTCTTGAGGCGCAGCCGCCTCGATTGTAAATGATGGCTGAGATAATAGGGCCAGCCGCTCTTTCTGTAGTAATCCCCTCAAAAGATTGGCGCAAAGCTCGTTTCACTTCCTCCTCCACGTGAGCCAACTGAGCACTTAGTAGCCCTATATTTCATAGCTGAAATTGTCCTCCATAATAACTTCGAGCAGGTATTCTTGCTACAACACAACTAGCTGGATATTCTGATAAATCAGAGTAATAAAGATTAAGCAGATAGTCCCTATTTAGTAGGTGTTCTTACTTCAGCATAACTAGCTGGATATACTGATTCAATAAGAGTAATGGGGGGTAGAGAAAAGTACAGGCTGCTCCCAGGCCTCTGCTGCGTACCTTCTCAATTTCTGGCTGCTTGCTCTAAATGCAATACAAATGTCACATGTACTTGTTCCAGAGGTAATGCTTGTCACAAATCTCGATAAAAGAACAAGGTCTGAAAGCTTCTGGAGGGACAACCAGCAGTCTTATCAGCACCTACAGTCTGACGAAGTTTAACAAGCAGCCATCTTGATCGGTGGTTGGACACGCCCCCCTAAATTTTTTTCTTTTGTGGTTCAAATAGAGCATGCAATTTTAAGCAACTTTCTAATTTACTCCTATTATCAAATTTTATTCGTTCTCTTGCTATCTTTATTTGAAAAAGAAGGCATCTAAGCTTTTTTTTTTTGGTTCAGGACTTTGGACAGCACTTTTGTATTGGTGGATGAATGTATCCACCAATCAGCAAGGACAACCCAGGTTGTTTACCAAAAATAGGCTGGCATCTAAATTTACATTTTTGCATTTCAAATAAAGATATCAAGAGAATGAAGAAAATTTGATAATAGGAGTAAATTAGAAAGTTGCTTAAAATGTCATGCTCTGTCTGAATCACGAAATAATTTTTTTTGGTTCAGTGTCCCTTTAAGTGCAGGTTATGTTAAAACACCAGTGCGTATTGGTTTAGTCCATATAAAGTCTACCAATCTCCTGGGATGTCCTCTAAGCAGGATTGTTAAATGAAAACCTAACTTACTTCCAGAAGCAGCACAGTCCAATGATCCAGGTTCCTCTGAGCCTTTCCTTGTATCACTTCACACTTACCTCATAAGATTGAAGTAATCAATTGTAAGTAAAATTCCTACGGGGGCATCTGACACTTCCCTCTATCAAAGACTGTTTCTTAACATGAACTGGAAATATTATCTATATTTATATTGATGATATGTACAAATTATTTATTTTTATGATATTGTTAAGATATTAATACTGGTGGCACTATTGGTAGCGCCACACTAAAATCTTTTTTTCAAATATATTTTTAAGAGATCTGATTTTTAATGGTTCAAACACATGTAGTGTTGTTGTACTGTGTCAAACCCATGCAAATAACTTGGCATCACTGACTGTGTATTTTATTGGTGAATGGTTAACTCCTTGTCTGGCTTATGGACAGTGTTATGCCATACGTGTGCTTCAATCATGGACTGTGTCTTTAATTGCTCAAAAGCTACTTCCTTGTATGGCCCATGGATATTGTTTAACTTTTATCACTGACAGGTATAAATGCCTTGCCTGCTGACTATTTGATCGAGTGCTTGTATGCTGGCACACAGTGAGCTGGGCCCCTGCTATTGGGTGCTTCTCTTTTGTGAGTACCATCTTGTACCATACTGAATAACCCTTTATACAGACGTTACTAGGCCATATTGGAGCCTCTGTGTTCTTTCTTTTTTCAGATCAACTATCTCCAGGGACTGACCATTCCTATGACAGAGTGCTGCCAGCTTGTTGGATTACAAGGACTGGAGGGGGTGGAGCCTGACTGGCAATGGAGGAGGCTGCATAACCACTTTGCTCCGTACAGACAATGAGAAAAAAAGGCACTCAATTTATAATATTTGCATGAACACTGCTCTACAATATACTGGCCAGTGACTTAGTTCATAGGGCTCCAGGCTGAAACGAATATATCGACCGCAAGTTGGTTACAATGTGAATGCTGAGGCTTGACAGTAACGGCTATGGGGAAAGAAAATGCCATCTTGCTTGATTTCATGGCGCAACACTATTATAAGTATTGAAGCAGTTTGCAATCCAGTGATACGTTTCTCACAGAGCTGGAGTCTACGCAATGAATATGGAGGGCATAACAAAGGATTTCTGGAAGTCTATTGAGAAGCTTCTGATTGATCATTTCTCTAGGTTAGAGAGTTGCTTGGAACCTATTCTTCAGAAAAGTAGCTATCTGGAGGGAGCACACGCAGTTAATTGCGGCTCCTTGGCGGAAGCCGACTACTTAATGGAAGTCGCTCCTATGCACATAGCAGGGCTAGCGAAGCAGCTGATCGTACTAGATAAAGCTCACATTGAGAAAGCCCGAAGCGTGACGATTACTCTTTCGCCCAGAGTAACTAGAGCTCAAACAGTGAGAAGACCCACTAAGCCAGCGGCCCATAATAAAGATGTGGAACGATTGTACCGTTTGACAGCCAAACAGCCTACAAAGAAAAAGGGACATCAGAGAATACACACCTCTCTAATGCAATGGATCTGGTGTTCATCGTGCCTGCTATACATTGCACATCATGGAGCAAGGGTTGGTGACAAATCTGTGTGTACAGAGGAAGGTCTGCTCTATGTAAATAGCGTGGACATTGTGAAAACAGGAGTTGGTTAATACTGAGACTTTCCTCCACTACACTTTTTCTCTATTGCAGTCTACCCATACCCTTATTGCATTGTGGACTTTTAATGTTAGTACTGTTCAATATGCCTGGGACTGGTTGACTTGTATTTTCTATTTGATTGATTACTACTCTGGGTCCTACTCCATGTCTAAATAATGCTTACATCACCGTACATTGAGAATCTCACAGTAACGCCATATCTGGGACCGCATTGTTTTGCACTGTTTGCTCTCCCTATGGAACTATCTAGCAAGTCTCTAGACATTTCACTATGCATTTGTTTAATCTTTTGTTTTATGTTACCTTAAAAATGTTAATAGTACAAAATGAGGATCATTGTATTTAACTAATTCATGAGGTTATGACTGGAATTGCTTGAGGAGTTGTTTTATTTTGTATACTTATCCCACGCTCTACCTACTTTATTGTCCTCCTATACGTGTGTACATAACCAAGCTGTGATCATTATGGCAGTGCATATCTAAGTAGGCCTCACTGTCTTACTTGCTAGAACGCAGCTCTCTGTGCAAATAGTGAATATCTCCAGCTTGCTCAGCTTTTTGCGACGCTGCCAGCGGCCGAGGCGGGGTGGTATGCTGAGTATTACAACTTAAAAACTATTACACAGAGGTCTGAATAGTATTAGATATAGGGTTGGCACTACTTAAGCTCTCAGTTTATATCCCTAAAAGGATATAGTCCTTTGGGGTACACTAAAGGCCTGCTAAGCAGTTGAGGATGTTGAGGCATGTTTGGAGGTGATACCATATCTGCCCCTAATGAATATTCTTTGATTGGGTCATATCCAAGACTTACTTTAGTACATGCACAACGTCTAAACATTAGTACCCTGACTCTTCAGGTTTCACGGATACCTACATACCTAGCTAAATTTGTCTTACTCAATAGATGTAGGCCATATCAACTCACTACTTCTACACATCAAGTAAACATTGCTTAGCTCAAACATCTATCCTCCATATTGGTTGTAACTTAGAACAAATAAGCAAACCCCGCATACTAGGCAAACCTTGCTCAGATTGACCCTGTTGGTCTTACATATACATAGAATACCTTTCTCCATAGAACTGTACTCTTAATATAAAATTAGCACAGCGAGTGGAATTAACAGACTTTAGAGCATTTCATTTTCCTCATGCTTTACAACCTACTCCAGTTGTCGTGGCCATTACCACAATGTGGCACATAACTTTACTTTAAAGCCTCTGATATGCTTCTTGTGCGGGCTGGACCTGCATTACTGCTGTTATATATGGCCTAATTACTCATAACATCTTAAAGGAATTACATAAAATGCGCAGCCTCTGAGAACTTGAGGCTTCTTTGTGCCGGGTGCAACATTAGTCTCGTGGGCATTCAGCGTATCTCTAACTTTTCCCCTTACTAACTCGTAGCCCATGAGACTTTATACATGGATTACAAGGACTTATTATCATTCTTTATTATAAAGACTTTTCATTTTTATTCATCATAATTTTGTATTATTTTTTATTGTGAAAACCTGTTTAATTTTTTTTATTATTATTTATTTTTTTATTGTGTCCATTTTATGGATGTAGGATATATATTTTGTTGCTTGTATTGATTATTCTGGTTATAGGTATTTGAGTAGAGAAGCGCCCCCTATGGGATTTTGCTTTGTTCATCTTATATCCCCTATTTTCTAAGTAGCTTGGTCGATTCCTGCATTTTGGGGGTTCTCTCCTTTTATGGTTTATTGTATATCTTACTTA
Organism: Bombina bombina; assembly: GCF_027579735.1. Classification (NCBI taxonomy): domain Eukaryota; kingdom Metazoa; phylum Chordata; class Amphibia; order Anura; family Bombinatoridae; genus Bombina; species Bombina bombina. Next base: position 258,632,522 of record NC_069499.1, on the reverse strand, counting down.
TATTGGACATTGTGGTATTGAATATAGCATTATCCACTGTATTCATTGGACCCCTTGGCCCATAATGTTATCCTCATCAGAAAGAGCTAATATGAGGGTATCGGCAGAATTATCTGCCTCTGAGTTACCAAACTCACCTATGTCTCTGCAGTCCAATTTTAGCAAATTGGAGAATCTGCTCAAGACTTAGCATAGACATTGGTAGGATTTGGATACACTCAAAAAATATAATGCCAAAAATCAAATAACCAAGGGGGGCTCAGAATGTTTAAAAATTGCTCATTTAAAAATAATGAAAATGTTCTGAAAGAATGGGAAAATGCTCTTAATACATGTTCTATGGCCCTTATTGATATAGCGTAAAAAAAGAGAAAGAACTCCGTGCTCCTAAAAAAACAAAACTTTAATGTCGGTACTTTTAAAACATGAATAGTAATCTAAAGCAGATAGGAAGAATCAGCGCAGCACACAGGCTTACGCGTTTCTGCAAGCAGCTGTAGTCTTAGCCTAATGAGTACATATTTCTGTGAGTTTAAAAAGGATAAAATGAAACATCATGGGAGGACAGATTGCGCCGTACCTCCCTCTAATGCCTATTAAAGAAATGCTAGACACATGTGGATAAGTTATACAAGTTGATAGTGTTATAAAATATATCAAAGTATCTGCCTTAAAAATATCTATATGTGAAAGGCATAGATATATAAATTGTTAAACTAATTTAGCTGTATCTAATAACTTATATGCTATACACTTATGAAAGACATATAATTAATTAAACCCTAGTGTAATGCTACTGTGATGTTACGTTCACTGAAAGTCTCAAATTGTTAACCAGATTACTGATTAAAGCATTTTTAACCTTTTTGGGATATTTTTACTTTTATTTTTAGAATACGTAGGGTATAGAGAACTTCCATACACTTCAAGTGTATCCTGCATATATATTCTGCATACATGCATTTACTATGTGTATTGCTAGGTTATTGTCCCAAGCTTACCTCACATGTAACATGTTTTTTAGATAAAAAATATTTGAAAATCATAAACCCAAAAACAACATTATGTGAATGTTTTCAAATGTATGGAACATGTATGTATATACAGTTAGAAGCTAGTTGTGTTTGAATAACTCATTGATAAAATTATATTGGTTAGTTGAATATTACTCCCAATAATTGATTAAATCATATGTAGAATTGAGACCCTCTGGATGTCTAGTGCGCAACTTAAAAATCCAGAAGATCTCTCTTTTGGCCAGTAGTTTGTCTATATTGCCACCTCTTTTTGGCAATTTAACATGTTCAATAGCACACCATTTTAGTGTGCATATTTTCGCATCATGTTTCTCCACAAAATAGCGTACAAGTGGGGTGGTTGACTTCCCCCGTGTAATAGTTGAAATATGTTCTCTTATCCGGGATTTTATATCCCTTGAGGTGAGTCCAATGTATTGTACCCCACATGCTTCACATTTTAACATGTATATTACCTGAGAGGACATGCAATTCATACAGGTTTGAATCTGAAAAGTTTCCCCAGTTATATGAGATGTGAAAGTCTTGTTTTTTTCCAGGACTTCACACGGTCTTATTGATATACTCATTAAACACAGGCAATCCTTGGTAGATATAGTGGGCATTGGAATAGACACACTACAGAAAGAACTGGATACGCACAAATCTCTACCCCAGTTTGAGAATCTGAGGGTAAGTACCTATGATAAGGCTGATGAATATCAGCAGCAGATAATAGAGCATAAGAACAAAAAGATGGATAGGGACAATGATAATTATGCAAAGGGAGAGGTATATACTTTTAACTGTAAGAATAGAACATCTAAAGCCAACCCTTTCCATCACAATAACACCAATGGGCAGGTACATCCCCAAGGATGTGCACAAATGTCAGGGGGAAGGGCTAATGTACATTTTAAATCCCCACCCAACCAAGGTTGGCAAGTAGTAGAGAACAGACATAATACTGCTCATAATTCCTAACCCAACTCTAACATACATAATAATTCCACTAATACTTATCAGTCCACTCCTCACAACAGACACTACCAAGAAGGAGGTTCACACTATTACTCATGACTATCAATCTGACTCTTTCAGACAAGAGCATGGTCCCCGATCATATACACAACATCACCACAAGTTTGGTAACCAAAAATTTAAGACACCACATTCATCGCCCTCATACTCATCTCCCTACCAGGGACAACTGACGAGTCGAGGTCCCATCTCTGACACTGATAAGAGACCAAGACAGAGTTATGAACATCCCAACAGATATCAGGTTCTGTCCGATAGTGCCAATGGGATAGGAAACAATGTATCCCCCTCACTGACCCAGCCACATTTTTAAGGGACCAGCACCCATCCACAGGATCCACCAGTTTGGCAACCCAGTCCAGGGCCATCACTACCTCAAAGACTCAAAAGACAGTTAAGAAACAGGGATCTAGAGGAATTGCCCTCTCCCGCAAAAAAGGACAAATTACAGAGATTAAAGAAGGGTATCTTTAACCTATTCTCTCATCCTTTGACAGATGATGAGATTAGAGTCCTAGGGAGGGGCCTCTCCTTCTGCCCTTCGAAACCATCTCAATATTTATGAGATCTATGTAGATGTGAATAGATATACGAGAAAGTTATCTCTACACAAATATTTTGCGGATAAGCAGATTAAAGATGACACTGATGCCTATTATTACAGATACTATGAGCTCACAAGTTAGAGAGGGCTGCTTTCTGTACGAACCAAATACCCTAATGGAAGATTTGTTCAGTGATTTCATCCATACAAACTTTAAAACCAAATCGTCTTTCATCCCCCCCAAATCGAATACTAATAACATCGAGATTTTCTTAAGTTTAGTGCTAGAAGACCTTGGCAAATTGGCCAAGAATATAAAAAGACATTGATATAAAAATAATCTTAGTCCAGGGGAAAGGAAGGCTCTTGCTGGTCTAACTGGTCTACCTAATCTTGTCATTAGGCAGGCGGATAAGGGTGGGGGGATAGTCTTGCAAGATCTGCAAGACTATCTAAGTGAAGCTGATCGTATACTTAATAATAAAGAATATTACAAAATTCTTTTTGGTGACCCCACATCCCAATATCAACAGGAGTTATATGATATTCTCCTGTTTGGATGGAACAAGGGTATCCTCACCAAGAAAGAAATGGAGTTCTGCTTCCCCAAGTACCCTAGCACTGCATTTTACTACCATCTTCCTAAGATCCATAAGGATCTCCTTAAACCACAGGGTCGCCCCATCATAGCTGGGATCGGAAGTCTTACCGATTCTCTCTCTGCTTACATAGACTTTTTTCTTCAAAAATGTGTTATATCCTTACCATCTTATATTAAAGACTCTACTGATCTATTGCTTAAATTACAGAATATATGCTTGGATGAGGAATGTTGGTGGGTCACCTGTGTTGTCAGAGCCCTATACTCCAATATCCAGCATACTTTGGGGTTACAGGCTGTCCGTTCATATCTTGAACAAGACTTCTATATGCCCGACACACAGGTTGACTTCATCATCCAAATTATTAATTTCATCTTACAACACATTTATTTTTTATATCAAAGCAAATATTATTTACAGGTTAAAGGTGAATCTGTTTATGGGACAATTTGAAAAAACATACATTTATGAATCTCACTTTGCGGCGAACCTGGTGTTCTATGGCCGTTACATAGATGACCTTTTATTCATACTCAGAGGGTCACATACACTTATTTTGGACTTCATTGATCATCTTAATAAGAATGCTTTTGGAATTTCATTCACTCACAATATTCAAAAAGATAATATTGAATTCCTTGATCTGATTTTGGCCAAAGGCCCTGGTGGGGCGGTTTCTTCCAAAACTTTTTTTAAAACAGTGGACTGCAACAGTTTCCTCCACTATGATAGTAAGCACTATCATAGTTGAAAAAATAATGTGCCGTATGGCCAATTTAAGAGAATTAGAAGAAACTGCTCCACCTTGGCTGATTATGATGAGCAGGCTAGGGTGCTTGGGGATCACTTTTTGGAGAAGGGATATCCTCAGGAACTGATTAACAAGGAGGAGGATAGAACACAATATTTTTGTAGGACCAATAAAGCCAAGGAAGAATTTAAGGATACCAATCCCACCCATTTTATTATTAGATATAACTCCAACTATCATGAGATGAATAGAATTCTACTGAAACATTGGCCAATTTTGACCAATGATCCTACACTTAAGACAATCATTGGGGACAAACCGAAAATGGTTTATAGACGAGCACCCATGCTCAAGACTTCTTTGGCCCCTAGTAAAATAGTGAGGGACAAATCTAAAACAATGGTGATATCACAACCTAGTTTTCTAGGGAGGACTGACCATGGACATAAAATATCTAAGTGTGGGAAGAGACTCTGTGTTATGTGTACTTACATCTCACATCAGGTTTCCACCTTTATGTCCCATAGCACTGGAGAGACATATAATATAAAAAAAATCACATGACCTGTGAATCATCGTTTGTTATCTATCTGATCAATTGTATATGTGGGGCTCAATATGTGGGCCGCACCTGCCGCAAAGTGAAAAAAAGATGGGGCGAACACGCATAAATAACAAGTCTAAGTCTCACAGCACCTCGAGACATTGCCTTACTGCCCATGGCATGCTCAAGAACCCCATGAATATCTTGCCAATAGAGTCTATCCCCAGAGGTCAGGCAAATGCCTTTATGACTCTTAGGAGACTTAGGAGACTAGATTACAGACTCTTTAACCCAATGGTCTGAACGAAAATTTGGACTTGGCAACTTTTATTTGATGATTTGGAGGTCTCAGGTTAATTGATGTGTGCATGTGTGTGTGCATCTTCTTCATGCGCATATATATATATATATATATATATATATATATATATATATATATATATATATATATATATATATTTTAGTCAATATTCATGTTGGACCTGTTAGTGCCCACAAGATGTGACTGTCCATCATTGTCTTTTATCACTTAATTATGAAACTCATACTTTTTATTTATATCTTTTCTATATATACAGGGCCCAATCCGATATACAGCGTTGCCCGCAGAAGCCGGCGACGCCAAAATTTGCGCGGGTTTGGTATCCTATATACGGCGTAACCTAGCAGTTACGCTCGTATATTTCTGCCTTCGGCCGTAGTTTTTTGGCCCATAGGCAGGTATACCAAACCCGCGCATGCGCAATGTCTATCTACCTGTCAACCGCGATCTGCTAAATAAAACCTAACACCTAACGCATGCGCAATGTCTATCTACCTGTCAACCGCGATCCCCCGCCGCAATCCCTAATAAAGTATTTAACCCCTAAACCGCCACTCCCGGACCCCGCTGCCACCTACATTAAAAGTATAACCCCTAATGTGATCCCCCTACACCGTCGCCAGCTACATTACATACCTCCTAATCTGAGCCCCTTACACCGCCGCCATCTACATTACCTACCCCCTAATGTGAGCCCCCTACACCGCCACCATCTACATTACCTACCCCCTAATGTGAGCTCCTACCCTGCCGCCAGCTATATTAAAAGTATTAACCCCTAATTTAATCCCCCTACAGCGCCGCCACCTATATTAATTACATTAACCCCTAATTTAATCCCCCTATACCGCCGCCAGCTATATTAATTACATTAACCAATAATTTAATCCCCCTATACCACCGCCAGCTATATTAATTACATTAACCCCTAATTTAATCCCCCTATACCGCCGCCAGCTATATTAATTACATTAACCCCTAATTTAATCACCCTATACCGCCGCCAGCTATATTAATTACATTGACCCCTAATTTAATCCCCCTATACCGCCGCCAGCTATATTAAATACATTAACCCCTAATCTAATCCCCCTACACCGCCGCCAGCTATATTAACTATATTAACCCTAATTATATTAGGGTTAATATAGTTAATATAGTTATTATATTATATATATTAACTATATTAACCCTAATTATATTAGGGTTAATATAGTTAATATAGTTATTATATTATATATATTAACTATATTAACCCTAATTATATTATATTATATTATATCAAGCGGCAGAGAAGTCTCTCCTTCGACGCGTTAATATAGTTATTATATTATATATATTAACTATATTAACCCTAATTATATTAGGGTTAATATAGTTAATATCGTTATTATATTATATAAATGTAGAAACAAAAATGAAGCAGCACCACCAAACAGCGTTTCTTCAAGGTGTTTTATTCAGCTTGAGGAGTAGCCAGACCTAATAAAGTTAAACAACAACGTTTCGGACACAGTCCTTAGTCATGTATGGCTAAACTATACACATAATCATCTTTAAATACCCTCCTAGCCCCACCCACACACCTGTGGAGTTTGTACATTCAAAATTAACCCCTTACATACCACTCAAGGTACACAGGTAATTATCAGCAAAAAACATTTCAGTAATTTTCAGGTGAAACACACCAACCTTATATATATTAAAGTATAGTTAAATATACATACATATATCAAGTAAATTAGCAGAACAGAATCCATAATCATCTGTAACAAAAGAGAAAAGAAAGAAATTAAGAAACATTGTATCCAATAATATTTAAAGGCATACAGATAGGTCAAAATCCCTATTCATCCCATTAGGGTGTAATGTCCCCAACTTATTAATCCAGAACATTTCTCTACTCTTAAGGATTTTGGCTCTATCCCCACCCCTTCTAGGAACTGGCACATGCTCTATCACTTGAAATCTTAACTGATTAAGGTTATGTCCAGCAAACAAAAAATGGCACGCTACAGGGGCATCAAGTTTTTTTGTCCTAATACTGCTTTTATGTTGAACCATACGTTCACGGACACTACGGGTGGTCTCTCCGACGTACCCCAATCCACAAGGACATTTAATCAAGTAAACCACATATTCTGTGTTGCATGTAAAATAATCCTTAATAGAAAACATATATCCAGTCCTAGGATGACTAAAGGTGGGGCCTTTAATTATGTTGTTGCAGTTAGAGCAACCAAGGCATGGGAAATTCCCCCAATTTTTCTTGCCTATATAGCTCTGCACCCCCCTCTTTTTAAGGGGTCCAATATCTGCTCTGACAAGTGAATCTTTAAAATTTCTACCTCTTTTGTAGGCCGGCATAAAGGGTTTAGAAAACTCCAAAACATCAGATTCACAAGTCTGTAACACATGCCAATGCTTTAATAAAATTTTCTGAACCTTTAAACTTAAAGGGGAATATTGGCTAACAAAAACCAATCTATCAGATTTTTCTGTCCCCTTTATCTCTCTTTTCTCATTATTCTTTTTAGTTAACAGGGATTGTCTAGTTGTGGCAAGAGCATACTCAAGTTCTGATTCAATTAATTTGGCCAAATTTTCATCAGACACAATCCTTCTGACCCGAAGGAATTGGCTTCTAGGTAAAGATTTGAGAAGAGATGGAGGGTGGGCACTGGTATAGTGGAGGAGGGTGTTACAGTCTGTTTCTTTTTTATATAAATCCACAGATAAGCCCTGTGGAGTTTTTGATACTCGAGTATCCAGAAAAACCACACTCTCCTCACTCCACACCAGTTTGAATTTAATTCTAGTTGTAGCAGAATATAGTTGTGGCACCATATAGTAAAAACAATGGATGATTATAAACAAAATATTCCTCAAAGATATTCATATAGATATTTGCGTATGTGGGGGCGACATTCCTATATTCAGGATACAAGTGATACAAGTGATTTTATAACTAAATTGCAGAACCTGTCTATTGATGGGAACAGAGGCATACTGTTTAGTCTGGATGTAGCATCATTATATACTTCCATCTCGCATGAGGCTGGTATTGGTGCAGTCACCAAGGTTTTGAGTCAAGATTTAAAATTTTCACCATTACAACAAGAATTTTTGATCCAATTATTGAGGATTGTATTATGCTGTAATTATTTTTTATTTGGTGATGATTACTACCTACAACTCCAAGGGACTGCCATGGGTTCCAATGTCGCCCCCACATATGCAAATATCTATATGAATATCTTTGAGGAATATTTTGTTTATAATCATCCATTGTTTTTACTATATGGTGCCACATGGTGGCGCTATATAGATGATATTTTTGGTGTGTGGTTGGGCGACATTGGAACCCTTGAGAAATTTATTAATGATTTAAATTCTGCTACAACTAGAATTAAATTCAAACTGGTGTGGAGTGAGGAGAGTGTGGTTTTTCTGGATACTCGAGTATCAAAAACTCCACAGGGCTTATCTGTGGATTTATATAAAAAAGAAACAGACTGTAACACCCTCCTCCACTATACCAGTGCCCACCCTCCATCTCTTCTCAAATCTTTACCTAGAAGCCAATTCCTTCGGGTCAGAAGGATTGTGTCTGATGAAAATTTGGCCAAATTAAGATTGAGAGAGATGGGGGATCGGTTTTTAGCAAGGGGTTACCCTAAGGAATTAATTGAATCAGAACTTGAGTATGCTCTTGCCACAACTAGACAATCCCTGTTAACTAAAAAGAATAATGAGAAAAGAGAGATAAAGGGGACAGAAAAATCTGATAGATTGGTTTTTGTTAGCCAATATTCCCCTTTAAGTTTAAAGGTTCAGAAAATTTTATTAAAGCATTGGCATGTGTTACAGACTTGTGAATCTGATGTTTTGGAGTTTTCTAAACCCTTTATGCCGGCCTACAAAAGAGGTAGAAATTTTAAAGATTCACTTGTCAGAGCAGATATTGGACCCCTTAAAAAGAGGGGGGTGCAGAGCTATATAGGCAAGAAAAATTGGGGGAATTTCCCATGCCTTGGTTGCTCTAACTGCAACAACATAATTAAAGGCCCCACCTTTAGTCATCCTAGGACTGGATATATGTTTTCTATTAAGGATTATTTTACATGCAACACAGAATATGTGGTTTACTTGATTAAATGTCCTTGTGGATTGGGGTACGTCGGAGAGACCACCCGTAGTGTCCGTGAACGTATGGTTCAACATAAAAGCAGTATTAGGACAAAAAAACTTGATGCCCCTGTAGCGTGCCATTTTTTGTTTGCTGGACATAACCTTAATCAGTTAAGATTTCAAGTGATAGAGCATGTGCCAGTTCCTAGAAGGGGTGGGGATAGAGCCAAAATCCTTAAGAGTAGAGAAATGTTCTGGATTAATAAGTTGGGGACATTACACCCTAATGGGATGAATAGGGATTTTGACCTATCTGTATGCCTTTAAATATTATTGGATACAATGTTTCTTAATTTCTTTCTTTTCTCTTTTGTTACAGATGATTATGGATTCTGTTCTGCTAATTTACTTGATATATGTATGTATATTTAACTATACTTTAATATATATAAGGTTGGTGTGTTTCACCTGAAAATTACTGAAATGTTTTTTGCTGATAATTACCTGTGTACCTTGAGTGGTATGTAAGGGGTTAATTTTGAATGTACAAACTCCACAGGTGTGTGGGTGGGGCTAGGAGGGTATTTAAAGATGATTATGTGTATAGTTTAGCCATACATGACTAAGGACTGTGTCCGAAACGTTGTTGTTTAACTTTATTAGGTCTGGCTACTCCTCAAGCTGAATAAAAAACCTTGAAGAAACGCTGTTTGGTGGTGCTGCTTCATTTTTGTTTCTACATTTGTATTTGTGGGTTCTGGCAGGAACCTGGACGCTGGCACACCTTAAAACATTCCCTGTGCTGGATATATATGACTATTTCATTGTTATTATATTATATATATATTAAGTATAATAACCCTATCTAACTCTAACATCCCTAACTAAATTCTTATTAAAATAAATCTAATTAATATTAATATTATTAATTAAAATATTCCTATTTAAAGCTAAATACTTACCTATAAAATAAACCCTAAGATAGCTACAATGTAATTAATAATTACATTGTAGCTATTTTAGGGTTTATATTTATTTTACAGGTAACTTGGTATTTATTTTAACTAGGTACAATAGCTATTAAATAGTTAATAACTATTTAATAGCTACCTAGTTAAAATAATTACCAATTTACCTGTAAAATAAATCCTAACCTAAGTTACAAATACACCTACACTATCAATAAATTAAATAAACTACAAATATCTAAACTAAAATACAATAAAATAAACTAAACTAAATTACAAAAAACCCCCACTAAATTACAAAAAATTACAAAAAATTACAAGATTTTTAAGCTAATTACACCTATTCTAAGCCCCCTAATAAAATAATAAAGCCCCCCAAAATAAAAAAAATTCCCTACCCTATTCTAAATTAAAAAAGTTAACAGCTCTATTACCTTACCAGCCCTTAAAAGGGCCTTTTGCGGGGCATGCCCCAAAGAAATCAGCTCTTTTGCCTGTAAAAAAACACACAATACCCCCCCCCCAGCATTACAACCCACCACCCACATACCCCTACTCTAACCCAAACCCCCCATAAATAAACCTAACACTACCCCCCTGAAGATCTCCCTACCTTATCTTCACCCAGCCAGGCAGAACTCTTCTTCCGTTCCGGGCGATGTCTTCAATCAAGCGGCAGAGAAGAAGTCTTCCATCCGGCGATGTCTTCATCCAAGCAGCAAAGAAGAAGTCTTCCATCCGGCGATGTCTTCAATCAAGCGGCAGAGAAGAGGTCCTCCATCGGGGCAAAGTTTTCTTTCAAGCGGCATCTTCAATCTTCTTTCTTCGCTCCTTCGACGCGTTAATATAGTTATTATATTATATATATTAACTATATTAACCATAATTATATTAGGGTTAATATAGTTAATATCGTTATTATATTATATATATATATTAAGTATAATAACCCTATCTAACTCTAACATCCCTAACTAAATTCTTATTAAAATAAATCTAATTAATATTAATATTATTAATTAAAATATTCCTATTTAAATCTAAATACTTACCTATAAAATAAACCCTAAGATAGCTACAATGTAATTAATAATTACATTGTAGCTATTTTAGGGTTTATATTTATTTTACAGGTAACTTGGTATTTATTTTAACTAGGTACAATAGCTATTAAATAGTTAATAACTATTTAATAGCTACCTAGTTAAAATAATTACCAATTTACCTGTAAAATAAATCCTAACCTAAGTTACAAATACACCTACACTATCAATAAATTAAATAAACTACAAATATCTAAGCTAAAATACAATAAAATAAACTAAACTATATTACAAAAAAAAAACACTAAATTACAAAAAATAAAAAAAAGATTACAAGATTTTTAAGCTAATTACAAAAGAAGAAGTCTTCCATCCGGCGATGTCTTCATCCAAGCGGCAAAAAAGAAGTCTTCAATCCGGCGATGTCTTCAATCAAGCGGCAGAGAAGAGGTCCTCCATCGGGGCGAAGTTTTCTTCCAAGCGGCATCTTCAATCTTCTTTCTTCGCTCCTCCGACGTGGAACATCCATCCGGCACGATGACTTCCCGACGAATGAGGTTCCTTTAAATGACGTCATCCAAGATGGCGTCCGTCGAATTTCCGATTGGCTGATAGGATTCTATCAGCCAATCGGAATTAAGGTAGAAAAATCTGATTGGCTGATTGAATCAGCCAATCAGATTCAAGTTCAATCCGATTGGCTGGTTTATCCGATTTACGGTACGCAGATTTCTTATGCAGATTTCTGGACATCGCTGGTTTATCCGACTTACGGCACTTTAGCATCTGACGGCGCCATATATAGGATAGCTCGAGTTGCGAGCTGAAACTACGGGCGGCGGGGGTTCCCTCGCTTGCGCCGCAAACTACGATCTTTATCGGATCGCGCCCATAGTATCTCTCATGTGAACATTTTGTAATGTAGAGGATTTTTTCACATATAAGCTAATAAGATATTTACTTTGTAGGTATATCATCATCAAACATCAGTTGTTACACTAATTATAACACATATCCTGCAATAGAGTAGGACTAGAGTAACATAAATGACTCATTATACCTTTTTCACACCTGGTGACTTTTTTTTATTTATTTATTTAAATTAATATCCTAATAGGTTTGGATAGCTTTATCATTAATGGTACTTACATTAGGTGCCCATATGACAGTATCTAGTATATTATAGTTTTTAATTTTATTTGCACTAGGGTACATATTATCACATATTATCACTAATATAGTGAGGGCACTCGACACTAGATTATTATATTTTGGTACCCCGCTAAACATCATTTTCTTTTCTTGTGTTAACGTCACTCTTATGATGATGATGAAGTATTTTCTTTTTTAATATATTTATCATATTCCTTGACACATATGACCTACACTAAGGTATATCATATTATAGACCATTGTGGTCTCTCACGTATATTTATAAGTCACTACCTGCTAGCAGATTATTATTTTATTATATAGATTGCGACATTGGTCACTCACTCACTAGAGGGATAATAGATTTTTTTTTTTTGGTACTGTTTTTCTCTCTATATATTTAACATATTGTATCATTTGGCTTAGCAGACATATTTTTGGATTATCAAAGATCCACTGTATCTAGTAGGTTTTTATACCTATTGGGAGATATTTATATGAATTGAGAATAGGTGATTCTCGCAGAAATAGTTGCCTTATTATGAGAGTACTTTTAGTGGTTTTCATTCCAGCTAGGAGGTTTGTGCACCTCTGGGGGCAGGAGCAGATTGCTCGTGAGTCATGGTTGATACTATCTTAATAGAGAAAGAATATATGTCACAATAATGATCATTGTGACATGTACAGATGATGCGTTCTCACATCATCTGTTTGCTCAATGAGGACAAGCGGCTGACAGTGGGAGGTGACGTTTTGTCGTCATACCTCTTGCACACCCATATAGTCACTTTGAATATGATAGGAACATACACACCCTCTTGACATACCTGTTAAGCTACTGGGAGCCATAAATGCTTGACTAGTGATGTTGCGAACCTAAAAATTTGAGTTTGCGAACGGAGAACTCGAACTTCCACAAAAGTTTGAGAACCGGCGAACCGGACGAACCGCCATAGACTTCAATAGGCAGGCGAATTTTAAAACCCACAGGGACTCTTTCTGGCCACAATAGTGATGGAAAAGTTGTTTCAAGGGCACTAACACCTGGACTGTGGCATGCCGGAGGGGGATCCATGGCAAAACTCCCATGGAAAATTACATAGTTGATGCAGAGTCTGGTTTTAATCCATAAAGGGCATAAATCACCTAACATTCTTAAATTGTTTGGAATAACGTGCTTTAAAACATCAGGTATGATGTTGTATCGATCAGGTAGTGTAAGGGTTACGTGTAAGGGTTACGCCCGCTTCACAGTGCGCAGTGTAGGTGACATACCTGCCCTGACCATGCTTTGCAGACCAGTGGTCAGATGGACCCTTGCCCCAACACTGTGTGCCAGACATGCAATTATAGCAGACTTAAATGGCTCTGGCGTTGCTTTTTGGTAATTAGAAGGCTGCTAAATGCCACTGCGCACCACACGTGTTTTATGCCCAGCAGTGAAGGGGTTAATTAGGGAGCATGTAGGCAGCTTGTAGAGTTAATTTTAGCTTAAGTGTAGTGTAGTAGACAACCCAAAGTATTGATCTAGGCCCATTTTGGTATATTTCATGCCACCATTTCACCGCCAAATGCGATCAAATAAAAAAAAATTGTTCACTTTTTCACAAACTTTAGGTTTCTCACAGAAATTATTTACAAACAACTTATGCAATTATGGCATAAATGGTTGTAAATGCTTCTCTTGGATCTCCTTTGTTCAGAAATAGCAGACTTATATGGCTTTGGGCGTTGCTTTTTGGTAATTAGAAGGCTGCTAAATGCCACTGCGTACCACACGTGTTTTATGCCCAGCAGTGAAGGAGCTAATTAGGGAGCATGTAGGGAGCTTGTAGAGTTAATTTTAGCTTAAGTGTAGTGTAGTAGACAACCCAAAGTATTGATCTAGGCCCATTTTGGTATATTTCATGCCACCATTTCACCGCCAAATGCGATCAAATTTTAAAAAAACTTAAATTTTTTTCGCAATTTTAGGTTTCTCACTGAAATTATTTACAAACAGCTTGTGCAATTATGGCACAAATGGTTGTAAATGCTTCTCTGGGATCCCCTTTGTTCAGAAATAGCAGACATATATGACTTTGGCGTTGCTTTCTGGTAATTAGAAGGCCGCTAAATGCTGCTGCGCATCACACGTGTATTATGGCTAGCAGTGAAGGGGTTAATTAGGTTGTTTGTAGGGAGCTTGCAGGGTTAATTTTAGCTTTAGAGTAGAGATCAGCCTCTCACCTGACACATTAGACCCCCTGATCCCTCCCAAACAGCTCCCTTCCCTCCCCCACCTCACAATTGTCCCCGCCATCTTAAGTACTGGCAGAAAGTCTGCCAGTACTAAAATAAAAGGTTTTTACATTTTTCTTTAAAAAAATGTATAGCATATTTACATATGCTGTGGTGTAGCATCCCCTCTTAGCCCCCAACCTCCCTGATCCACCCCAAAACAGCTCTCTAACCCTCCCCATCTGCCTTATTGGCGGCCATCTTGGGTACTGGCAGCTGTCTGCTATTATTTCACAGTCAAAAAAGTTTTTTTTTTTTTTTAAATGTACACTACTGTTACACCAGATATGAGTGGTGGCACTGGGCAAGTGGGCACAGTATACGCTGTGAGCCTGACACACACGCTGGCAGGCAGGCAACTGCAATTAGATTACACAGGAAAAAAAAAAAAAAAAGCAGACTGATGTTCTAGCCCTAAAAAGGGCTTTTTGGGGTGCTGTCCTTACAGCAGAGATCAGATGAGTCCTTCAGGACTGTAGTGGACACTGAATACACTAGCCTAGCTATCAATTTCCCTATTAAATCAGCAGCAGCTACACTGTCCCTCCTCTCACTAAGAATGCAGCTTCCAAATGAATCTAAAATGGATGCTGTCCAGGAGGTGGGAGGGTCTGGGAGGGAGGGTCTGCTGCTGATTGGCTGTAATGTGTATTCTGACTGTGAGGTACAGGGTCAAAGTTTACTCAATGATGACGAATAGGGGGAGGATCGAACATCGCATATGTTCGCCCGCTGAGGCGAACGCGAACATGCTATGTTCGTCGGGAACTATTCGCGACATCACTATGCTTGACATACATAACCACTTAGAGTGGATCAAAAATGTTTTAGACGCTTTATATCCCAAATTGGTATGTTTGCGTATCAATTTATATTTTATGGGATCCACTCGTTAATTCAGATGAGGCAACAACACTTGGATACCAAGGTATAATTTGTGCATAAACATGCACTTGCTTTATTTATTCACATACTTATAATTTTACCCTGTGTACTATATTGTCAGGATAAATTGTTTGCAATTATGTTAACGTGTTAGTTTTCAATGCACAATAACCTTTTAAATGTTTTCACCATAATATCTCATGAATGATATTTATAGCTCAGATATTTATTTTTAAAGAAAACATCATCTGAATATAAACATTTGACATGAATCTTGTGTCATCATCTTCTTTATTTAAATGTGTGCTGAAAAAAGATTTGACATGAAACTTATGTCGATATCATTTAAATGTCTTAATTAAAAACTTGACAGTATTTTGGTGTCGTCATATTCTTCATGTCTTAATAAAAAGATTTGACATGATTCCTGTTTTGATTTTTTTACACACGTTTTATTCAAATTTCTTTACACCTATATTTTAAACAATTATAGTCCTAACAATTTTCTGCCTTGGATTAAATGATTTCTTTCTTCAATAAATGTTTCAAACTTGTTGTTGAGATTGACTGCTAAATTATAAGTTAAAAAAAGGATTGTATACAGGGAATGATACTTATTTGCTCTTAATGAGTTCTCAATTAAATAGATTTTTTTTAAAAAGTCTCCCATATGTAGTTGTTAAAGGTACAGTCTACACCAGCACGCCTGGGTCTTTCACTCTTGCGCAATAATTTACTTTCCACTTGTAATGTGCAGGCTAACCTGCCCATTTTAAAAGTTTACTTTGAGCGTGCTAAGCATTTTTAAATAATGGATCTACTCAGACATTTATACTATACCCCCTTCTGCGGGGTATTTTTAAGAGGCATCAATAGACATTACAATATGGAACTTTTTTACTTCTCACTGATGCATCAATGGGGATAATTACCTAGATTATGCATTCTTAATAGTATATTTTGATATGGTAAATACTGTATGTATGTCAGGAACTTACCGCCAAACCATCCTGCAAAGGGCTCCTGCCTCAGCATTCCACGTGGAAGAGGTCTGTCCTCTGCAGCAGTGGCTGCTCTTCCTAAGCACGTTTGATTATGTGCTGTGCTTATCTAAAGGAGCAATGCACAATTACAGGACCTCCCACCTAAATGGCTACAGGTGTTGGAGTTCCAACACTCTGAGCTGAGTTATTGAGAGGTGCAGCTAATCCTTACCTGCTCTCCTGTATCCTGTGGTGTAACAAGCTGTTACTTAAAAGGACAGTTTACCTATTAGCTCATTTACCCTTATTTTGGCATTTAAAATAGCTGATTTAGCCTGTGGTATCCCCACCTATACTGAAAGTTTTTGGACTTATGTCCAAGTTATTGACAGCCTATGTAAACACAGCCAGCAGAAGAAATTTCACTCCTGGTGGGGGGTAGAAGAGATAACTAATACAATGATAATTGTCCAGTATTGTGACTTGGTTTACAGACAAATATAAGATAAGGAAGCAAGTGTGTGTACACAAAGTGATAACATAATGAGATCTCATTTTGCCTGGAAACTCAACCCATTTCAATAGGTTGTGGTTTCAAAGCACAAAACCAACAATTTCATATCCACAAATAAACCTGAAATGTAGTTTCTCATACATTATTTACTCTGCAGCTGGTATAACAAGTCTTTGGAAATACATTAAGGGAAAAACTATTTTACTGTATACTGCCTCTTTAACTTGTCCAGTTGTCTGCTGAGTCCCCTGTATCTTGCTGTACCTGTGGCAGCCTACTTTACTCCTGCTGCACCTACCTGCTATTCTATGGCAGCCTTACCAACAGTACCTGCTGGGTATCCTGTGGCTGCCGAGTCCCCTGTATCTTGCTGAACCTGTGGCAGTTTACTTTAATCCTGCTGCACCTAAGCTGCTATTCCATGGCAGCCTTACCAACAGTGCCTGCTGGGTAGCCTGTGCCTGCTGAGTCTCCTGTAACCTGCTGTGGTGTTAGAATAGTTAATCTTGCCCACAGCTTTTAATATTATTGGCAGTTGAGAATTCAGTTACAGAGCAAGTGGGTCCCAGTAGGTTGCTTTAGATGCCCTCCACACACAGGATGCCCCATGGTAAGAACACAGCTACATTTTTTGCAACATAAAATATCTTTGTAACTGAGTACTTTGATCAGCCTAATGAAAGAACTTTTATGTTGGGAAGCACATAGCTGTGTTTATACTTTTATTTTTAATAAAATAATGCATGGAAGGATTATTTTAATACCAACAGTAAATAAGGTTTCCTTCCATCCTACATTTTTGGAAGTCCACAACCTGCAGAAGGAAACTTAATTAACAGAGAGGACAGCTAGCTGGGAGGCTGCCAACATTCCCATGATTGCATAATTAGCACTTTTAAAGTGCACTTACTTTTTGAGTGATTATGGTTTCCATTTTAACTGTTTGTAAAGAAATTAAAACACAATTGAAGTGGGTATCTTGTCTTTACCAAGACTGTAAGATCTGTATAAAAAGTGATTTACACGTTTCAGTGTGTTTTAATTTGTTTCATGCAGGAGTAGCACACTCATTGTATCTGAGGGCCACTGGCCAACTGTTTTCCCATGGGGGCCACTTGAACAGAGTGAGTGCTCTGGAACTGGATATACTAGAAACTGGTAGTGACATTTACCCAATTATTAGTGCATGGTAGGAGGTGTAGTCCACAATAGAAATACACAGTGTATATTTATCTTGTGAGTGCCAGGTGAAGTGATCATTCTGGAACCGAATAAAAAGTGACATTTATCCAAGCAGTGCATAATGGGAGTCTACCATGGACAAAGCTTGCTTGTCTTTATATTTATCTTGTAAGTGCCTATATAGATCATCAACTTGTTACACCTCTTAGAACCCTAAAAACATTAATGGGCCCAATTTAATAATTTACCTTATAAACAAGGGAGGGCCAGATTAAACTATTTTGAGGGTCACATATGGCACCAGGGCCGATACTTTGAGACAACTAGCTTAATGTATCTGATTGCCTCCCGGTTAATGCACCTTTGCAGTGTCCATTCTCCTTTGTATAATATTTTTTGATGCTTAGCCTTATACCAATTAGAGAGGAGTTGTACCTGACTCTTTGAAGTGGAATCATCTTGGAACATTAAAACTTTGGGTTTACCTATTTCGTTTTTTGTGTTATTCAATCGTAAAATATACCTTAAGGGGTGTGTCTAGCATTGTCAGATAATTAATATATTCTGCCAGACTATATTTCCATGTCAATGCATCCTCTTCTGAAAAATCAAAGATATATATGCTTAGTTAATTTTGTTAATTTTTCAACCAGTAATCTGGATTGGATAATTACTTAAACAATTTGGGGGTATAGTATAGGCTTCATTAATCAAGTTGAGGATTCAGTTTGGATCCCTTAAGATGCAGGCTTGTATGATCAAGCCTGCAACTGATAGTTAAGAAGCAGTTGGCTAATCTTACTATGGTGACTGATAGCCCCCCGCTCTTGTGTAAATGGTTGCACAATAGTGGGAGGGGGCAGTATTGCGCAAGTATTTCCACACACAATCAGCTCAACTTGATCCCATGCAAATGGGTTCACTGATTGGAAATATGCTCCTTTGTCCCTTAAAGTTTTCTTTATTTATTCATTGATTTATTTATTTATTTTACAAAAAATAAGTGTAGTAAAACTGGTGAAATAGTTGTGATAGCAAATATAATTACCCAGTCATAAACTAAATACTTAAAACATCTCACTTAAATCAAAGATTATATGCATTATATAGTAGAAGTCCATAATTATGTAGCATAAATGGATACATGCTGAAATAAGGAGAACGGATCCGTTTATGCTACATAATGACTTCTACTATATAGTGCATATATCCTTTGACTTAACTGATAGTCTACTCCAGAATTGTTATTGTTTAAAAAGATAGAAAATCCCTTTATTACCCATTCTCCAGTTTTGTATAACATTGTCAAAGTAATACCCTTTTTACCTCTGTAATTACCGTGTATCTAAGCCTCTGCAGACTGCCCACTTATCTCAGTTCTTTTGTCAGACTTGCATTTTAGTCAATCCGTGTTGACTAGCAGTGTCAAACTGTCAAAAACTTTCAAAATGCACTGAGATAAGAGGCAGTTCAACTATTTAGAAATTAGCATATGAGCCTACCTAGGTTTAGATTTCCACAAAGCATACAAAGAGAGCAAAGAGAATTTGCCGATAAAAGTAAATTGGAAAGTTGTTTAAAATTGCATGCCCTATGGAAATATAAAAAGTTTAATTTTGACTAGACTGTCCCTTTAAGAGCAGTGTTTTATTTATTTTTATCATGGCTGCGATCAGAAAATGATTGATAAATAAGATCCTTAAATATTAGTACTTTTGAGAGACTACTGGAGTCAGGGGCGAAACTACAGGGGGTGTAGAGTCCACAATTGCAACTGGGACCCCAAGGGTTTGTTTGTTTGTTTGTTTTTTTACAATAAAAAACGTTGACCTGACCCTGCCTGCACTGATATCATGTGAGTGTGACATGATGCTTCACTAGTGTCTCTGACTACAGGGGTTAGTGTTTCTGTTTTACCCATTGGTGTTTATGTGTGTGTGTATGTGACTGTGTGTGTATTTATGCATGTATGTGTATGTTTGTGGAACCAGCAAATTACAGACCTTGTTACTACAGAATGGGGGGGCGGGGGGTAAGGTAACTAGTGTCAGTCTATACAGTACCACTATATACAGTACGAGGGGGCTGGACCATGTCACAGACTACTGTGGTCACTTTATAAAGTACTGGGGCGGGTAGGGTCAGGCCAGCCATCTCACCGTCAGATTACAGACTGTGTCACTGACTCACTATATACAGTACTGGTGGGTTAAACAGTGTCACTATATACAATAATAGGGGGTCAGGCCATCTAACAGACTGTGGGCATAGGGTACCTCCTTTTGCAGACATGTAATCTGATTCACATTTTTTTTCTGTGTTAAATGTAAAAAAAAAAAAAAAATAATATGTATAAAATTCACTTTTTTTGGGGGGTGGAGTGGGGGGGCCCTTCTTAGATTCTTGCACCTGGGACCTGTGGTTTCAAGTTACACCTCTGACTGGAGTCCATATGTACAATAAGAATAAAAACTATATTCCATAGAGACGACTTGGTCTGAATGTAATGTACATTGAGAATAATACTACAAGTAGGAGAAGTGTGTTTAGTTTATTATTAACATTTTTCCATAAATGTGTCAACATTTGAAAACAAGTCAGATCCACCCAACATACCACATTAAATTCAGTTATTAGGAATTAATTTATTACACTAGGCTGCAATGTGTTAATTAACACAGAATATAGTAAATTTTGCTGTATTGATTAATTAACATAATTACTGTTACAGTAACTTTTAATTCCATAAATGAAAAATGATAATACAATTTTGTAAGTCATCATAAAATTACTGTAATTTGTAATGTTATGATTCGTTGTGAAATAAAACAAGTTCATGTGTATTAACTAATTATCTAAAAATGAAGATTTTAAACATAATTTTACCAAACTGCAAAAATATTAATTAGCAGAATAAAAGTGTCCTAAATAAGGCCTCAAGCCTATGCAAGTGACTAATATGGAGGTTCTGCACAAAAAAAGCAGCACCACTGCTATTTCTGCCACGGCATCTATAAGTGACCAGATCATATCACCCAACATCTCTCAGAGGCTTTCAGGACAGGCAGACCAGGGGGGCAGTGCTTTGTGCTAAGGTTGAGGAGGGTCAGGTCATGTGTTTGTCATGGGCAGTTTTGAGATGTGCCATGGGTGAGCCAGGAGGATTTTAAACATGATGAAATAAACTTGAACTTCATATTCATATGGGAATACAAGTCTGTGGATCTTTTAATTTGAAGATTTAGGGTGTGTCCTGGGCAAATCTAGGACAGTTCCTTAAAATCTGGGCATTTGCCCTGGCTGAAATCACTGCAGTTGTGGGACAGTAGGTAGATCTCCTGACCCATTACAATCCCACAGTATCTGGAACAGTTTGTAAGTCTGATGCTTGCTATCTGCTGCTCACTAAAGAGTACAAGGACCTGACCGCTTGTTGCAAGTTGGGGTTTTAGAATGTGGAGGGGAAGTTAAAGGCACATGAAAATAAAACATTCTAGCATGCATATGAAACTGTACTACATTTCAACAGTTGTAATGTGCTGTTGTCTGTATCCCCATTTATGAAATAATAAAGGGATTTTTTATATCTTGTTGTTGTTTGACTTCTACATTTCAACAGTCTCCCTGCAAGTTGTGGGCCTCAAGTTGTAACTACCACTAGTTATTATGTGTCTTTAGAGGATTTTTCTGGCTAATTGAAGTTAAGCATGAAGCAGGATTAATACAGCTCCAGTGTACATAGACTAGAAGTCATGGGAAATAATGGAGCAGATTGTCCTTTACATTTGTCACCTATTTAGTTGTACATCCACCATTTATGTTTTACATATTCCACTTAATGTTTTTTGTTTTCACTTAGTCAACGAAAAGCAAAAAACAAAAAAAAAAAACACAGATAGGTCAGTAACATGTAGTTAGCATACTGAAGTGGTGCTCTATTGTTAGCGTGGGTCACAATAACTAAAAACTATATTACAAGTTGAAAGCAAACGCGTTCGCATGAGTGCAAACTAAGGCCTAGATTTAGAGTTTTGTCGGTAACGACCCGCGTAGCTAACGCTGGCTTTTTTCTGGCCGCACCTTTTAAATAACTCTGGTTTTGAGAGTTCACAGAATGGCTGCGTTAGGCTCCAAAAAAGGAGCGTAGAGCATATTTAACGCAACTTCAACTCTCGATACCAGAGTTGCTTACGGACGCGGCCAGCTTCAAAAACGTGCTCGTGCACGATTCCCCCATAGAAAACAATGGGGCTGTTTGAGCTGAAAAAAAACCTAACACCTGCAAAAAAAGCTGCGTTCAGCTCCTAACGCAGCCCCATTGTTTGCTATGGGGAAACACTTCCTACGTCTGCACCTAACACTCTAACATGTACCCCGAGTCTAAACACCCCTAACCTTACACTTATTAACCCCTATTCTGCCGCCCCCGCTATCTCTGACCCCTGCATATTATTATTAACCCCTAATCTGCCGCTCTGTAAACCGCCGCTACTTACATTATCCCTATGTACCCCTAATCTGCTGTCCCTAACACCGCCGACCCCTATATTATATTTATTAACCCCTAATCTGCCCCCCACAACGTCGCCTCCACCTGCCTACACTTATTAACCCCTAATCTGCCGAGCGGACCGCACCGCTATTATAATAAAGTTATTAACCCCTAATCCGCCTCACTAACTCTATAATAAATAGTATTAACCCCTAATCTGCCCTCCCTAACATCGCCGACACCTAACTTCAAACATTAACCTCTAATCTGCCGACTGGAGCTCACCGCTATTCTAATAAATGTATTAACCTCTAAAGCTAAGTCTAACCCTAACACTAACACCCCCCCTAAGTTAAATATAATTTAAATCTAACGAAATTAATTAACTCTTATTAAATAAATTATTCCTATTTAAAGCTAAATACTTACCTGTAAAATAAATCCTAATATAGCTACAATATAAATTATAATTATATTATAGCTATTTTAGGATTTATATTTATTTTACAGGTAACTTTGTATTTATTTTAACCAGGTACAATAGCTATTAAATAGTTAAGAACTATTTAATAGCTAAAATAGTTAAAATAATTACAAAATTACCTGTAAAATAAATCCTAACCTAAGTTACAATTAAACCTAACACTACACTATCAGTAAATTAATTAAATAAAATACCTACAATTACCTACAATTAAACCTAACACTACACTATCAATAAATTAATTAAATACAATATCTACAAATAAATACAATTAAATAAACTAACTAAAGTACAAAAAATAAAAAAGAACTAAGTTACAAAAAATAAAAAAATATTTACAAACATCAGAAAAATATTACAACAATTTTAAACTAATTACACCTACTCTAAGCCCCCTAATAAAATAACAAAGACCCCCAAAATAAAAAAATGCCCTACCCTTTTCTAAATTACTAAAGTTCAAAGCTCTTTTACCTTACCAGCCCTGAACAGGGCCCTTTGCGGGGCATGCCCCAAAGAATTCAGCTCTTTTGCCTGTAAAAAAAACACATACAATACCCCCCCAAACATTACAACCCACCACCCACATACCCCTAATCTAACCCAAACCCCCCTTAAATAAACCTAACACTTAGCCCCTGAAGATCTTCCTACCTAATCTTCACCATGCCAGGTTCACAGATCGATCCAGAAGAGCTCCTCCAATGTCTTGATCCAAGCACAAGCGGGGGGCTGAAGAGGACCATGATCCGGCTGAAGTCTTCATCCAAGCGGGAGCTGAAGAGGTCCATGATCCGGCTGAAGTCTTCTATCAACGGCATCTTCAATCTTCTTTCTTCCGGATCCATGTAGTTCATCCCGCCGACGCGGAACATCCATCTTCACCGACGACTTCCCGACGAATGACGGTTCCTTTAAGGGACGTCATCCAAGATGGCGTCCCTCGAATTCCGATTGGCTGATAGGATTCTATCAGCCAATCGGAATTAAGGTAGGAAAATTCTGATTGGCTGATGGAATCAGCCAATCAGAATCAAGTTCAATCCGATTGGCTGATTCAATCAGCCAATCAGATTGAGCTCGCATTCTATTGGCTGTTCCGATCAGCCAATAGAATGCAAGCTCAATCTGATTGGCTGATCGGATCAGCCAATCGGATTGAACTTGATTCTGATTGGCTGATTCCATCAGCCAATCAGAATTTTCCTACCTTAATTCCGATTGGCTGATAGAATCCTATCAGCCAATCGGAATTCGAGGGACGCCATCTTGGATGACGTCCCTTAAAGGAACCGTCATTCGTCGGGAAGTCGTCGGAAGAAGAAGATGGGTCCGCGGTGGAGGTCTTCAAGATGGAGCCGGTCCTCATCGGATGAAGATAGAAGATGCCGCTTGGAAGAAGATGGTTGCCAGTCCGGATCTACTCTTCTTCCCGGATAGGATGAAGACTTTGGAGCCTCTTCTGGGCCGTCGGATGATGGATGTCTAGCCCCCGCTTGGGCTTGGATGAAGATTTCGGAGCCTGGAACGATCGGTGATACCTGGCATGGTGAAGACAAGGTAGGAAGATCTTCAGGGGCTTAGTGTTAGGTTTATTTAAGGGGGTTTGGGTTAGATTAGGGGTATGTGGGTGGTGGGTTGTAATGTTGGGGGGGCATTGTATGTTTTTTTTTTACAGGCAAAAGAGCTGAATTCTTTGGGGCATGCCCCGCAAAGGGCCCTGTTCAGGGCTGGTAAGGTAAAAGAGCTTTGAATTTTTGTAATTTAGAATAGGGTAGAGCATTTTTTTATTTTGGGGGTCTTTGTTATTTTATTAGGGGGCTTAGAGTAGGTGTAAATAGTTTAAAATTGTTGTAATTTTTTTCTAATGTTTGTAAATATTTTTTTATTTTTTGTAACTTAGTTCTTTTTTATTTTTTGTACTTTAGTTAGTTTATTTAATTGTATTTATTTGTAGGAATAGTGTTTAATTTATTTATTGATAGTGTAGTGTTAGGTTTAATTGTAGATAATTGTAGGTATTTTATTTAATTAATTTATTGATAGTGTAGTGTTAGGTTTAATTGTAACTTAGGTTAGGATTTATTTTACAGGTAAGTATTTAGCTTTAAATAGGAATAATTTATTTAATAAGAGTTAATTAATTTCGTTAGATTTAAATTATATTTAACTTAGGGGGGTGTTAGTGTTAGGGTTAGACTTAGCTTTAGGGGTAAATACATTTATTAGAATAGCGGTGAGCTCCAGTCGGCAGATTAGGGGTTAATGTTTGAAATTAGGTGTCGGCGATGTTAGGGAGGGCAGATTAGGGTTTAATACTATTTATTATAGGGTTATTGAGGCGGGAGTGAGGCGGATTAGGGGTTAATAACTTTATTATAGTAGCGGTGAGATCCGCTCGGCAGATTAGGGGTTAATAAGTGTAGGCAGGTGGAGGCGACGTTGAGGGGGGCAGGTTAGGGGTTAATAAATATAATATAGGGGTCGGCGGTGTTAGGGGCAGCAGATTAGGGGTACATAAGTATAACGTAGGTGGCGGTCGGCAGATTAGGGGTTAAAAAATTTTAATCGAGTGGCGGCGATGTGGGGGGACCTCGGTTTAGGGGTACATAGGTAGTTTATGGGTGTTAGTGTACTTTAGAGCACAGTAGTTAAGAGCTTTATAAACCGGCATTAGCCCAGAAAGCTCTTAACTACTGACTTTTTTCTGCGGCTGGAGTTTTGTCGTTAGATTTCTAACGCTCACTTCAGACACGACTCTAAATACCGGAGTTAGAAAGATCCCATTGAAAAGATAGGATACGCAATTGACGTAAGGGGATCTGCGGTATGGAAAAGTCGCGGCTGAAAAGTGAGCGTTAGACCCTTTCCTGACTGACTCCAAATACCGGCGGTAGCCTAAAACCAGCGTTAGGAGCCTCTAACGCTGGTTTTCACGGCTACCGCCAAACTCTAAATCTAGGCCTAAATTAGCACAAGTTGGATTTGCACAAGTAGAGTACCTAGAGTAAAGTGTAAGGGTTAAAAAAAATGTGCACCAAACACAACATAAATACATTAAAATAAAGTGATACACTCATATATTTGCTTTCTAAAAAATGTATAAGGGTTAAAGGGACACTCAAGTCAAAATTAAACTTCATGATTCAGATAGTAAATGCAATCTTAAACAACTTTCCAATTTACTTCCATTAACAAAATGTGTACAGTCTTTTAATATTTACACTTTTTGAGTCACTTGCTCCTACTGAGCATTTGCAAGAATTCACAGCATATACGTATATGCATTTGTGATTGGTTGATGGCTGTCACATGATACAGGGGGAGTGGAAATAGACATAACTTTGCAATTTATTTTAAAAAAATCTACTACTATTTGTTCAGACTAAGTGCTATTGTATTGTCTTCTTATCATGCATTTATTGATTATGCAAATCTACTGTATTGACTGGTCCTTTAAATTATATGACAATGTGTTTGAATACAAAGGGCTATACTGAGTAGGTATGAGTATGTTATATATATATATATATATTCATACATACATACACATAACAACATATATAAAAATGTATATACACAGGGGCGTATTAAGGCATAGGCCAACGAGGCCGAGGCCGGTGCCTAGGGCGACAGATTTTGAGGGGCAGCAGAATTTTGAGTCGGCCGGGTAGCTAAATCAACCAATTAAAAATGACTTAAATGGCTGGCCCGGCTATTGCTATCCTATGGGATTGTATGTGGGTGCGCATGACGTGGTGACAGTGGAGGCGGAGCTCACTTGCGCAGCCTGGCCTGAGAGGGAATGCGGTATTCGTCCTGGCTCCACCGCATGATTGAGACTCACACAGACTACACAGTGCAGTGTGCACTACACCATGACCACTGTGAAAATCAGCTACGCCATGTTAGGTGGGAGAGGAGAGTGATGATGCCCACCCAGCGAAAGGGGAGATGGCGAGACCACACACGCACACCGCAGATGAGTTGAGAGACAGTGAGGTAGGTTAGGTAAGAAGTAGAACTTAGGGTGAATGGTGACGCGGCGGGAGTCTCTCTGAGGGCAGCCTGGCACAGCAGAAAAAATATGCATCATGTTCCACGTATAAGCAGCGCGCCAAATACAAATAATTTAAATATTAATTAATATAGGCAAATCTGCTCAATCCCAGCCTGCAGGCAAGCTCTAACGGAAACAGCATATGCCTTTCTCCCTTCAATACATCTTCATTAGGCATTAAAATACTTAAACGGATTAGTCACTAAATACTTGTAAATTTACTGTTTGTCTATCTGTCATACATGCAAAGAATAAGTGTTTATTGCTGAATCTATACAACTATGTGACTTAAAACACAACTGAAAATATGTTGTATGCATTTAATACATTCAGAAACAATACAAGTATATACTTTATTATGATTGTATCATGTGACTTTATCCCCTAGGATACAATTCCTAAACCTATCATAACTACTGTTGTATTTTTTAAGTACTTTTAAAGGCCAGTTTGTATATTCATTCATTACATATTTATCCAAGCAGATAGTTTGCTTAAATAACTGTCAATCACCAAAGAAGATGTTTAAGGTTAAACAACTACCTACTGACAAACTATCATACAGTAAAGGATATTTTTTTCTGATATAAACAATTCTGATATAAACACTTTAATCATCTGACTTGCAAAATAATGTCTTAATATATATATGTGTGTGTGTGACCAGAGTGAATGAAAGCCCTGGTGAACATCTACTTAAAAAGACATTATTATTTATTTTTTTACACCCTGCCCAAACAAAATTATGTCTAAAAAAGGCCTTAAACCTGGTGGGGGGGGGCAGTAGAATTTTGAGTGCCTAGGGCAGCACAAAACCTAAATACACCCCTATATATACATATATACATATTTATATACAATGTAGCCATTTCCACTCAAATACCTTAAAAGTTAACAAACAGTTTTAATATTTAATACTGTGTTTAACTGTAAATATATTAAATTTAAATTTTCTTCACTTAGAAGAAAATGTTTTTTTTTTTAAATATTTATATACAGTATCTGACAAAAAAGAGTACACCTCTCACATTTTTGTAAATATGTTATTATATCTTTTCATGTGACAACACACAAGGAATGACACTTTGCTACAATGTAAAGTAGTAAGTGTACAGCCTGTATAACAGTGTAAATTTGCTGTCCCCTCAAAATAACTCAACACCCAGCCATTAATGTCTAAACCTTTGGCAACAAAAGTTAGTACACCCCTAAGTGGAAATGTCCAAATTGGGCCCAATTAGCCATTTTCCCTCCCCGGTGTCATGTGACTCATTAGTGTTACAAGGTCTCAGGTGTGAATGGGGAGCAGGTGTACTGCTAAGAGCCTGAAACTGAGCTGCAATACGGTGGGCAAGACCATACAGTGGTTTCACAGAACAGTTTTCACTCAGAACAGGCTCACCATGGTTGACCAAAGAAGTTGAGTGCACGTGCTCAGCATCATATCCAGAGGTTGTCTTTGGTAAATATACGTATGAGTGCTGCCAGCATTGCTGCAGAGGTTGAAGGGTGGGGGTTCAGCCTGTCAGTGCTCAGCCCATACGCCGCCCAATGCATCAAATTGGTCTGCATGGCTTTCGTCCCAGAAGGAAGCCTCTTCTAAAGATCATGCACAAGAAAGCCTGCAAACAGTTTGCTGAAGACAAGCAGACTAAGGACATGGATTACTGGAACCATGTCCTGTGGTCTGATAAGACCAAGATAAACTTATTCGGTTCAGATGGTGTCAAGCGTGTGTCGCAGCAACCAGGTGAGGAGTACAAAGACAAGTGTGTCTTGCCTACAGTGAAGCATGGTGGTGGGAGTGTCATGGTCTGGGCCTGCATGGGTGCTGCTGGCACTGGGGAGCTACAGTTCATTGAGGGAACCATGAATGCCAACATGTACTGTGACATACTGAAGCAGAGCATGATCCCCTCCCTTCAGAGACTGGGCCGCAGGGCAGTATTACAACATGATAATGACCCCAAACACACCTCCAAGATGACCAATGCCTTGCTAAAGAAGCGGAGGGTAAAGGTGATGGACTGGCCAAGCATGTCTCCAGATCTAAGCCCTATTGAGCATCTGTGGGGGAATCCTCAAACAGAAGGTGGGGGAGTGCAAGGTCTCTAACATCCACCAGCTCTGTGATGTCATCATGGAGGAGTGGAAGAGGACTCCAGTGGCAATGTGTAAAGCTCTGGTGAACTCCATGCCCAAGAGGGTTAAGACAGTGCTGGAAAATAATGATGGCCACACAAAATATTGACACTTTGGGCCGAATTTGGACATTTCCAACGGTTTAGACATTAATGGCTGTGTGTTGAGTTATTTTGAGGGGACAACAAATGTACACTGTTATACAGGCTATACGTTCACTACTTTACATTGTAGCAAAGTGTAATTTCTTCAGTGTTGTCACATGAAAAGATATAAAAAATATTTACAAAAATGTGAGGGGTGTACTCACTTTTGTGAGATACTGTGTGTGTGTATATAGATAGATAGATAGATAGATAGATAGATAGATAGATAGATAGATAGATAGATAGATAGATAGATAGATAGATGATAGAGAAATTCCAAATTAAACTTTCATGATTTATATAGGTCATGTAACAACTTTCTCATTTACTTGTATCATCAAATTTGCTTTGTCTTTTGTTATTCTTAGTTGAAAGCTAAACCTCATGCACGTGAAGTTATTTAAGAGTCAGCACTAATTGCCTGCAATGCAAGTCTGTCAAAAGATCTGAGATAAGGAGGAAGTCAGCAGAAGCTTAAATACAAGGTAATTACAGAGGTAAAAAGTATATTTCTATAACAGTGTTGGTTATGCAAAACTGGGGAACGGTAAATAAAGGGATTATCTATCTTTTTAAACAATAGCATTTTTGGTGTTTACTATCCCTTTAAAAATAAAAACATTTCCTTCTATGTGAAGAAAATTGAAATGTAAAATATTTAGAACTACCTAACGCGGTGTTGGGTTAGTGTGCAATCGATAAGTTTCATTTTTTTTTTCTACAGCATTGCTCTATTGAAGTCTATGGGGAGACAAAGTTACCACGGTAGCGATATCCAAAGTCCTAAAGTTAGCGCCCGGGCCATGAGGTTTTGCTCATGCGCAAACAATTTACTTTCAACTTGTAATACGTGCGCTAACCTGCCCACGATTAATTTGAGCTGTGTTTTCATGCAAGCGTTAAAAAAATTACATTACAGATACAACTTTTTGAATATGGAGCATTCTGTGGTATTGCTGGATGCAGTATAGCACTTGGACTGTGGGATGTCTCTATACTGGAACACAAAGTTTAAAAAAAAATGAAAGTAGCAGATTAAATATTACTGCTGCAACTTTTTAAATATAACAATTATAAGGCTGTAACTGTAATACCTGCTGAGGTATTGATGCATGCAGTGTTATTACTTGAACAGTGGACTGTAAAGCTATTTGGTTTCAAGAGTTCAGGGTTAACTCTTGTGTTGTTCTGATGGTACCTTAAAGGCAGAAAGTAGTTAATTTGCAAGAGCAGATTAGCAAGCAAGGGTAAAGCAATGGGTAGTCAGAAGTCAGAACCAGGAAGACAGTCCAATCCAGGTGATAAACTAGAGGGTAAGGAAGATCAACAAAGTCCAGGAAACTATCCAAAAAGTCAATAATCCATAAACCAACAAGGAACAAGGATCAACTGTAAGGAACAATCTCCAAGGAGCAAGGAACAGGCAGCCAGAAATTTACATGACTAAACACTTGAATGTCAAAGCACTGAATACACGCACCTACCTGGGAAGATGGCAAATTACAAACAGCTGGCATGTAGATGGTGTTAGAGAAAACAATAGATAATCTAGAAAGCAGCAGGGAAGACGAAAGCTCCAGACCAGGTGCCTTGGGTTCAATCTTCAGCAGGACAATGGCACTAGGACACTCAAAAAGGTCAGTCAAACCCAGTAAGCTAACTGAGGTATAGATTACAGTACAAAAATATTAGTGCTACTTAAGCACTAAGACCACGTAAGTTAAATTTAGAGCACTCCTATTCTTGTGCTCTTATTACAAGTTTAAGAAAAAAAGTTATTGCTCAAGCGAAAGGCTCATAGCTTGGCCGCATTAACTCCATCTCCCAAAAGACTTTCATGGGGCACACTACAAAACCCTGTTCTGGCTTTTGCTTGCGAGCTAGCGCAAAAGTGTGCTAGGCCAAATGCGCTAATACCGAAGGTGCAGAAATACTTCAAATAGCATTATTATTTTTATTGTATATACTGTATAAATATATATATATATATGACACTTCCTCATTGTTTTGTGTATGCCGTGAGACAACAAACAGTTGTCACTATGGTTACCGGCGTCACCACGTGGTTCGCGCTGTTGACGCAACTTCCGGTCACATGATCTCCGAGTATGCACCATGCAAGCCGCGATTGCGGCTTGGCGCCATCAGATGCGAATGGGGTACTTAAGGTGAAGGGGTATTGTATGTGTTATACTGCTTTTTGTAGATTCAAACTGTTTGTATCATGCATTTGATAAAGGGGGTGTAATACCTCCGAAACGTCATGCATTTTTAATTTGAACCATTAAATGTTATATTTTATTTTATACCAGTGAGTGCCTTTTTCTATTTGTATATCTAATGATTTTTTGAAGTGCACCCTGGAAGCTGCTATCCTGTATATGGAGTGCCTTTCTTACTGACTCTAATATATATATATATATATATATATATATATATATATATATATATATATATATATATATATATATATATATATATATATATATATATATATATATATATATATATATATATATATGCAAAAAAGAAGCACTCACTGATCCATCTCCAACTGTGGCAAACAAATTTAATATAGTTTTAGTGACGTTTCGGGACAACAACAGTCCCTTCCTCTGACAAGTTAACAATGTGCAAAATCAGCCTTTAAATAGGCCCCAGATAACACTCCCCTCAAGATCAGCCAATCCAGGCCGAATGATACTCACACCCCTTCAGTAACCAATGAAAATCAGTGACAGCTCTCTACATAGTTATGCTGTGAAAATATCGATCAAAAACCTAAATAAAATCATGCCCAGAATAATCTCTCATAGAGTTGATCATGCCCCAATCGGATATATGTTAAATGGCATGTTGTAAAAAGCATAAAAAGACAAAATATAAAAAAAAAGCAAAAAAACTTACTGTTAGCCTACTGGCCAATTAGCATCCGTTATGCATCAGATTATGATACGTCATGCAGAGCAACCATGGCTTACTCCCCCTGTCACTAAGCACGCCTGGAGGAACAACGAATCAGATCAACCCTCCTCAATGTAATGGAAATGTTCAATCGTCTGATCAGTGAATTCTTAACTGATCAAGACTATAGAATAAATCATTATTATCACAAAACAGTACCCTCCAATGTGTCACATAAACATATCAAGCTACAATCAGTCAAAATCATTATAACGATAGAGGTTGTTAATAACGATGGAGATTTATAACGGAATTCCGCCCTTGACTGTGTCTCCTTCTAAACACTGCTGACAAATGATAACACCAAGATGATGTCCCCAACATAGTGGCCGGCAGAGTACCACCAACAATACCGCATGCATGTATCGCATAACATCAATAGGTCATCGCCGCTCGCCGCTATCAAATCGATTCAGATGTAAATAAACAAACAAGGTGTCCATGGCAACCAGAATAAGGACGCTGTGTCAGAGTAGGCGTGTATATAGGCGTGTCATGGCAACCAGAATAGCATGATAGGATACCATTTTAGAGTAGGCGTGTATACAGGCATTTAATGGCAACCAGAATAACATGATAGGACGCATTTTAGAGAAGGCGTATATACAGGCGTGTCTACAGGATACACAAAGCCAAGCAGACAGTGGTGTGACTCATTGATTAGAAACATCCTAACTAAATCCTACTAATTGAAATAAAACAAAAGTAATGTCTCATCTTGGAAACGTACCTAGAGCAAAAAACATCCGCACCATCCAGTGTAAAATAACGGCACCATCTGATAAAAATAAATACTACAACCAAGGCAACAAAGGTTTATACTGGTCTCAAACAATGAATAAACAAAAGGAAAAGGCAATTACTCCACAGAATAAAGCATAACACTCACATACCTACACAAAACTAATAATCCATGGATAAAGTGACACAAACTAAAACGTCAAGATCACAAATAAAGGATTTAGATATATTGCACACTGGACAAGAACCAACCGTGTACAAGATAACTATTAACCCTTAAAGCACATAATTCCAACACCGGAAAGGCATGACATGGGCCTTGAATGTACTATCAGATAATGATCCCACATATCAAACCTCCATATCAGGGCAAAGCCTAGGAGAAATACAATTTGTTCATTTCAATAAACAAAAATTAAACCCAATCGCACCAACATTAGTGGCCACCTTGTCATAATGTGAACAGTTAAAAGTAACAAAAGGAGGACTAGGAACTGCCAAATATATCAGAAGGAGGGCATGAAAACCCCAAGAGAGACCAAAGACTGGGTAACAACTACAGGGAGTGCAGAATTATTAGGCAAGTTGTATTTTTGAGGATTAATTTTATTATTGAACAACAACCATGTTCTCAATGAACCCAAAAAACTCATTAATATCAAAGCTGAATAGATTTGGAAGTAGTTTTTAGTTTGTTTTTAGTTATAGCTATTTTAGGGGGATATCTGTGTGTGCAGGTGACTATTACTGTGCATAATTATTAGGCAACTTAACAAAAAACAAATATATACCCATTTCAATTATTTATTTTTACCAGTGAAACCAATATAACATCTCAACATTCACAAATATACATTTCTGACATTCAAAAACAAAACAAAAACAAATCAGTGACCAATATAGCCACCTTTCTTTGCAAGGACACTCAAAAGCCTGCCATCCATGGATTCTGTCAGTGTTTTGATCTGTTCACCATCAACATTGCGTGCAGCAGCAACCACAGCCTCCCAGACACTGTTCAGAGAGGTGTACTGTTTTCCCTCCTTGTAAATCTCACATTTGATGATGGACCACAGGTTCTCAATGGGGTTCAGATCAGGTGAACAAGGAGGCCATGTCATTAGATTTTCTTCTTTTATACCCTTTCTTGCCAGCCATGCTGTGGAGTACTTGGACGCGTGTGATGGAGCATTGTCCTGCATGAAAATCATGTTTTTCTTGAAGGATGCAGACTTCTTCCTGTACCACTGCTTGAAGAAGGTGTCTTCCAGAAACTGGCAGTAGGACTGGGAGTTGAGCTTGACTCCATCCTCAACCCAAAAAGGCCCCACAAGCTCATCTTTGATGATACCAGCCCAAACCAGTACTCCACCTCCACCTTGCTGGCGTCTGAGTCGGATTGGAGCTCTCTGCCCTTTACCAATCCAGCCACGGGCCCATCCATCTGGCCCATCAAGACTCACTCTCATTTCATAAGTCCATAAAACCTTAGAAAAATCAGTCTTGAGATATTTCTTGGCCCAGTCTTGACGTTTCAGCTTGTGTGTCTTGTTCAGTGGTGGTCGTCTTTCAGCCTTTCTTACCTTGGCCATGTCTCTGAGTATTGCACACCTTGTGCTTTTGGGCACTCCAGTGATGTTGCAGCTCTGAAATATGGCCAAACTGGTGGCAAGTGGCATCTTGGCAGCTGCACGCTTGACTTTTCTCAGTTCATGGGCAGTTATTTTGCGCCTTGGTTTTTCCACACGCTTCTTGCGACCCTGTTGACTATTTTGAATGAAACGCTTGATTGTTCGATGATCACGCTTCAGAAGCTTTGCAATTTTAAGAGTGCTGCATCCCTCTGCAAGATATCTCACTATTTTTGACTTTTCTGAGCCTGTCAAGTCCTTCTTTTGACCCATTTTGCCAAAGGAAAGGAAGTTGCCTAATAATTATGCACACCTGATATAGGGTTTGATGTCATTAGACCACACCCCTTCTCATTACAGAGATGCACATCACCTAATATGCTTAATTGGTAGTAGGCTTTCGAGCCTATACAGCTTGGAGTAAGACAACATGCATAAAGAGGATGATGTGGTCAAAATACTCATTTGCCTAATAATTCTGCACTCCCTGTATATAAATAAAACCAGTGATAAGACATGTGTATTAAAAATTACAGAATATAAAATTTAAAAACAAAATTGGCACATTGAGGACTGGTAAAGACTAAATCTAAGTTATAGGACATGATATTATACAATTTAATTTAATTATATCCTACGAAACCTCTAGGACTGGAAAAGAGACCCAAATTGAGAGACACAGTAGGCATCATAAACAACATCATGACAGTCTCATAAGTATTTAAACATCATATGATGTAGAGAAAGACTCAATAATTGGTCTGGTGAAACAGAATATAGGCACCCATAAATATCCAAAGAGGGTGTCTAATGGAGGACTCTCATATCAATAAATCGTGGACACTCAAAATAAAAGAATCATGAGCCCTTAAGAAAAGAAGGATCATGAACTCTCAAAAATTCCTGCACTCTCAAAAAATTCCTGCACTCTCAAAAAAGAGAGAGAGAGAGAGTGTGTAATGAGGCCATAGACCCCCTGAGAAAGTATATGGACAGTGGACTTTCAGATGAAAAAGGACAATGAATATATCATAGATTATCATAGATAGCATTGCCATTCTGTGTGTGTATTGAGACCTCTAGGATATAAAGTCCCAAGTTCATATATCCATTTTGATTCTTTGCGTAACAATATGTTTCCTCTGTCTCCTCCTCTATTGGGGATTGGTACATGGTCGATTAATCTGAATCTCAGATCATTAACTGAGTTAATGATCTCTCATAGATTATCATAGATAGCATTGCCATCCTGTGTGTGTATTGAGACCTTTAGGATATAAAGTCCCAAGTTCAAATATCCATTTTAAATCTTTGCGTAACAGCATGTTTCCTCTGTCTCCTCCTCTTCTGGGGATTGGTACATGGTAGACATGTGCAGCCGCGAAAAATTCAGTTCGGATCGATTTGGACCGATTAGAATTTCGGTTCGGATCGATTCGAATTCGGAAGAAATCGAATGAATTTGTTTCGGATTCATTCGGATTCTTTTGGATTCGGAAAAAATTTTTTCGCATTCATTTTAGTTCGGTTTGATTCGGTTCAAATCGATTCGGATTTTCTGAAATTCGGTCACTGTAAAGTGGGATGTGCTGTGTATTACACTAGTATACTACTGTAATTCACAGCCATTCGAATCCATCCGAATCTACCGAATAAATTCAAATCGATTCGGATTTATTCGGTAGATTCGGAACTACCGCAATTCGGAAATTCGAATCGATCCGAATCTCCGAATTTGAACAAATTCGTCCGAATTTCAATTCGGGCCAAACTGAATCGCACATGTCTAGTACATGGTCGATTAATCTGAATCTCAGATCATTAACTGAGTGTCCCGCCTCCAAGAAGTGTCTTGCCACAGGCTGGTCCGCCTTGCCAATTCGTATGGCCAATTGGATACTTGACCTGTGGTTGGCCATCCTTGTTTTGGCGTCATCCGTTGTTTTGCCTGTGTAAAATTTACCACAAGGACAGTTCAGAAGATATACCACAAATTTGGTGGTGCAAGTAAGGAAATATTTGATTTCATAAGATTTGTACCAGTTAGCATCCCACTGCAAGTCACACAACTAATACAGCGGTAACATCCTTTTTTCTTTGTCTTAAGCCAAGTTTGTGGACCACTTTCAGGATTGATATCGGCTTTAGCAAGATAATCTCTGAGGTTTCTTCCTCGTCTAAAACCAATTCTTGGTGCTCTCCAATTTTTTAACGGTAGGGTGTGATCAGCTTCCACTAGTTTCTATTCATCTTTAATTATCCGTGTTATCGGTATGACATCAGGAGAATATGTGGTCACAAAAGTTAGTTGGTCCTTAGGAGTAGGAGGGATAATATCTACTGGCTCCACAGGTTGGAGCACTTGGGTTTTCATTTCAGATAGACTTCTTTTCTTGTATCCCCTTTCCACAAAGCATTGTGTCATCTCTTGTAGTTGTTGTTGACACAATTCTTCATTGGTGTTATTTCTGATTACTCGTTGATATTGTGCCTTGGGAATATTATGAATGAGGCTCGGTTGGTGGCAGCTCCTTGCATGGAGTAATGAGTTGCGGTCAGTGTCTTTGCGAAATAAGGTTCTTCCCAATCTTCCTTCCACCTTAAACACCCTGATATCTAGATAATCAACCATCGTGTTACTAGCTGTATGTGTGAATTTGATAGGACTCGCAAGTGAATTTAGATGGTCAATCCAATCAAGTAGACTTCTTTCTCCATCTCCCCATACCAAGAACAAATTGTCTATGTAACGACAATAGTATCTAATTTGGTTGTTTTCAAAAACTTTCATCAAAGATGACTCATGTTGTGCCATGAACAGATTGGCCAAAGATGGGGCCACATTCGGCCCCATCGACGTTCCGGTAATCTGTAGGTAGAATATTGTGTCAAATAAGAAGTAATTCTCCGTTAGGCATAGTGTAAGCAGATCAATTAGTACTTCTTCTGAAGGGCCAATATATACCGCTTTTCTTAAGGCCTGGGTTATGGCCATAATGCCCTCGTGATGGGGAATGACCGTGTAGAGGCTTGACACGTCAAGGGTTACCAAAAGGTCAAGGTCAGTGATGTTATCCAACTCTGTAATCTGGGTGATGAAATCATTGGAATCCCGTATATAGGATTGCCTAGTTTTGACCAAAGGTTGCAAATAGAAGTCCACAAACTGGGCTAGAGGTTGAAGTAGTGAGCCTCTGGCCGAAACTATCGGCCTTCCTGGAGGTTTAGCAGCATTTTTGTGGATCTTTGGTAAAGTGTAGAGGAGAGGAATTAGTGGATGGTCTCGACTTAAGAAGTTATAGTCCTGTTGTGTAATAATTTCTCTCTCTTTGAACTCCAGAAGTAGTGTGTCAATTTTCTTTTTTAAACGGGAAGTAGGATCTCCCCCCAAAGGTAGATATGTCTTAACATCAGTTAGCTGTCCCAAGATCTCAGTCTTATAGTATGCTGCGTCCATCAAAACTATTGCCCCACCCTTATCTGCGGGGCGGATCACAATTGAGGTACCTTCTCTTAGGGATTTGAGGGCCAATCTTTCATCCTTAGTTAGATTATCCCTCATCCTCATTTGAGGTCTATCTTTGATTTTCTTAGAGAGAAAGCCAGTGAGTGTACTAATGGTCGAATTGTTAGAGGATGGATCAAATGACCCCTTAGGTCTGAAATCACCCCCTTGTTCCAGGCCAGTGTTGAAAAATTCTTTCAATCTGAGATTTCTACCAAATCTCTTGATGTCAATGTACACATCAAATTCGTTAATTTTGGAAGAGGGCACGAAAGATAGACCTTTATTCAGTAGACTCTCTTCAGTCCTGGATAGTGTTCGTGAACTGATATTGAAAACTATGTTTTCTATGGCCTCCGTTGTTGGTGGCGGCGGGCAGTGCACCCCAGCCTCATGTGTTACCTCCGCCTCTTCCTAAAAAACGGTTCACTGATGGATGGTAATGATGCTGTGTTAGTAATGGATGACTCCCATTGGTTTCTGTTACCTCTAGATCTAGTAGTAACTCCCCGATGGGCAATGGTAGCATCCTCATGTTGAGTTTTGGTCCCTGAGCTATCGTCAGAGCTAGTATCACCCGTGGTAATGGATTTTTTAGTATACCTTCTATCCCGCCTTGGTCTGAAAGATCTCTCTTCGGGTGTCATCATCCATCTATAAATTGATTTGTATGTGTAATCTTGTGTGACTGTGTATAATTTGCGGTTTTTAAAAGCAATGAGTTCCTGTTTATAGGTCTTAATTTGGAGGCTTAGTTTGGTCAGCCAATCAGTGCTGGGGTCAGATTCAAAAACTCCTTGTTTCTCTAGTTCAAATGATTGTATTTCGGTCTTAACTTCTTTCAGGAGACAACCAACCTCCCTAATAACTAGTAACATTAAATCAAATGAACATTTATTAAGAATTTTGCACCAATTGATGCAAAATTCATTATTAGACCTTCCAATCATGGGAATATTTCTGATTCTGAAGCCCCTTGGTATCATCCTCTTTCTATGGTAATCGGACAAATATGAACCATGAAGGTTTAGGTCTATTTCTCTCTGTTTTAGCTTAGTTAATGTATTGTACATGGTTTGTAATGATTCTTCTACTTGTTGTTCTTCAATAGATCCAAACTGGATAAACTCAGCGTCCTCGTCTGTGAAGGTAAAAATGTCCTCATGTTTGTCTTCAATGGTAATACCACTAGGGTTAACAGAAGTCTCAATATCCATAGTATCTATGTCCTCTCTGTTAGTCATATTGTCAGTCCTCCAGGTGTGACAAGCTAAATGTAGGAGGGGGGGAGAATAATCTTACAATTCCCACGATTGGAAGGTCTAATAATGAATTTTGCATCAATTGGTGCAAAATTCTTAATAAATGTTAATTTGATTTAATGTTACTAGTTATTAGGGAGGTTGGTCGTCTCCTGAAAGAAATTAAAACTGAAATACATTCATTTGAACTAGAGAAACAAGGAGTTTTTGAATCTGACCCCAGCACTGATTGGCTGACCAAACTAAGCCTCCAAATTAAGACCTATAAACAGGAACTCATTGCTTTTAAAAAACGCAAATTATACACAGTCACACAAGATTACACATACATATCAATGTATAGATGGATGATGACACCCGAATAGAGGAGATCTTTCAGACCTAGACGGGATAGAAGGTATACTAAAAAATGCATTGCCACAGTTGATACGAGCTCTGATGATAACTCAGGGACCGAAACTCAACATGAGGATGCTACCATTGCCCATTGGGGAGTTACTACTAGATCTAGAGCTAACAGAAACCAATGGGAGTCATCCATTACTAACAGAGCATCATTACCTCCGTTGGCCGCTCATCCATCAGCGAATCATTTTTAAGGAAGAGGCGGAGGCCACACATGAGGCGGGGGGCACTGCCCGCCGCCACCAACAACGGAGGCCATATAAAACATAGTTTTCAATATCAGTTCACGAACACTATCCAGGACTGAAGAGAGTCTACTGAATAAAGGTCTATCTTTCATGCCCTCTTCCAAAATTAACGAATTTGATGTGTACATTGACATCCAGAGATTTGGTAGAAACCTCAGATTGAAAGAATTTTTCAACACTGGCCTGGAACAAGGGGGTGATTTCAGAGCTAATGGGTCATTTGATCCATCCTCTAACAATTCGACCATTAGTACACTCACTGGCTTTCTCTCTAAGAAAATCAAAGATAGACCTCAAATGAGGATGAGGGATAATCTAACTAAGGATGAAAGATTGGCCCTCAAATCCCTAAGAGAATATACCTCGATTGTAATCCACCCTGTAGATATGGGTGGGGCAATAGTTTTGATGGATGCAGCATACTATAAGACTGAGATCTTGGGACAGCTAACTGATGTTAAGACATATCTACCTTTGGGGGGAGATCCCACTTCCCATTTAAAAAAAAAAAATTGACACACTACTTCTGGAGTTCAAAGAGAGAGAACTGATTACACAACAGGACTATAACTTCTTAAGTCGAGACCATCCACTAATTCCTCTCCTCTACACTCTACCAAAGATCCACAAAAATACTGCTAAACCTTCAGGGAGGCCGATAGTTTCAACCAGAGGCTCACTACTTCAACCTCTAGCCCACTTTGTGGACTTCTATTTGCAACCTTTGGTCAAAACTAGGCAATCCTATATACGGGATTCCAATGATTTCATCACCCGGATTACAGAGTTGGATAACATCACTAACCTTGACCTTTTGGTAACCCTTGACATGTCAAGCCTCTACACGGTCATTCCCCATCACGAGGGCATTATGGCTGTAACCCAGGCCTTAAGAAAAGCGGTATATATTGGCCCTTCAGAAGAAGTACTAATTGATCTGCTTACACTATGCCTAACGGAGAATTACTTCTTATTTGACACAACATTCTACCTACAGATTTCCGGAACGGCGATGGGGTCGAATGTGGCCCCATCTTTGGCCAATCTTTTCATGGCACAACATGAGTCATCTTTGATGAAATTTTTTTAAAACAACCACATTAGATACTATTGTTGTTACATAGACAATTTGTTCTTGGTATGGGGAGATGGAGAAAGAAGTCTACTTGATTGGATTGACCATCTAAATTCACTTGTGAGTCCTATCAAATTCACACATACAGCTAGTAACACAATGGTTGATTATCTAGATGTCAGGGTGTTTAAGGTGGAAGGAAGATTGGGAACAACCTTATTTCGCAAATACACTGACCGCAACTCATTACTCCATGCAAGGAGCTGCCACCAACCGAGCCTCATTCGTAATATTCCCAAGGCACAATATCAACGAGTAATCAGAAATAACACCAATGAAGAATTGTGTCAACAACAACTACAAGAGATGACACAACGCTTTGTGGAAAGGGGATACAAGAAAAGAAGTCTATCTGAAATGAAATCCCAAGTGCTCCAACCTGGAGCCAGTAGATATTATCCCTCCTACTCCTAAGGACCAACTAACTTTTGTGACCACATAGTCTCCTGATGTCATACCAATAACACGGATAATTAAAGATGAATGGAAACTAGTGGAAGCTGATCACACCCTACCGTTAAAAAATTGGAGAGCACCGAGAATTGGTTTTAGACGAGGAAGAAACCTCAGAGATTATCTTGTTAAAGCTGATATCAATCCTGAAAGTGGTCCACAAACTTGGCTTAAGACAAAGAAAAAAGGATGTTACCGCTGTATTAGTTGTGTGACTTGCAGTGGGATGTTAACTGGTACGCATTTCCATCACCCAGAGAAAAATAAATCTTATGAAATCAAATATTTCCTTGCTTGCACCACCAAATTCATGGTATATCTTCTGAACTGTCCTTGTGGTAAATTTTACACAGGCAAAACAATGGACGACGGCAAAACAAGGATGGCCAACCACAGGTCAAGTAGCTGTTTGACCATATGAAGTGGCAAGGCGAACCAGCCTGTGGCAAGACACTTCTTGGAGACGGGACACTCAGTTAATGATCTGAGATTCAGATTAATCGACCATGTACCAATCCCCAATAGAGGAGGAGACAGGGGAAACATGCTGTTACGCAAAGAATCAAGATGGATATTTGAACTTGGGACTTTATATCCTAGAGGTCTCAATACACACACAGGATGGCAATGCTATCTATGATAATCTATGAGAGTTCATTGTCCTTTTTCATCTGAGAGTCCACTGTCCATATACTGTCTCGGGGGGTCTATGGCCTCATCACACTCTCTTTCTCTCTTTTTTGAGAGTGCAGGAATTTTTTGAGAGTGCAGGAGTTTTTGTGAGTTCATGATCCTTCTTTTCTTAAGGGCTCATGATTCCTTTATTTTGAGAGTCCACAATCTATTGATATGAGATTCCTCCATTAGACACCCTCTTTGGATATTTATGGGTGCCTATATTCTGTTTTGCCAGACCAATTATTGAGTCTTTCTCTACATCATATGATGTTTATATACTTATGAGATTGTCATGATGTTGTTTATGATGCCTACTGTGTCTCTCAATTTGGGTCTCTTTTCCAGTCCTAGGAGTTTCGTAGGATATAATTAAATTAAATATCATGTCCTATATCTTAGATTTAGTTACCAGTCATCAATGTGCCAATTTTGTTTTTAAATTTTATATTCTGTAATTTTTAATACACATGTCTTATCACTGGTTTTGTTTATATAGTTGTTACCCATTCTTTGGTCTTTCTGGGGGTTTTCATGACCTCCTTCTGATATATTTGGCAGTTCCTAGCCCTCCTTTTGTTACTTTTAACTGTTCACATTATGACAAGGTGGCCACTAATGTTGGTGCGATTGGGTTTAATTTTTGTTTATTGAAATGAACAAATTGTATTTCTCCTAGGCTTTGCCCTGATATGGAGGTTTGATATGCGGGATCATTATCTGATAGTACATTCAAGGCCCATGTCATGCCTTTCCGGTGTTGGAATTATGTGCTTTAAGGGTTAATAGTTATCTTGTACACGGTTGGTTCTTGTCCAGTGTGCAATATATCTAAATCCTTTATTTGTGATCTTGACGTTTTAGTTTGTGTCACTTTATCTATGGATTATTAGTTTTGTGTAGGTATGTGAGTGTTATGCTTTATTCTGTGGAGTAATTGCCTTTTCCTTTTGTTTATTCATTGTTTGAGACCAGTATAAACCTTTGTTGCCTTGATTGTAGTATTTATTTTTATCAGATGGTGCCGTTATTTTACACTGGATGGTGCGGATGTTTCTTGCTCTAGGTACGTTTCCAAGATGGGACATTACTTTTGTTTTATTTCAATTAGTAGGATTTAGTTAGGATGTTTCTAATCAATGAGTCACATCACTGTCTGTTTGGCTTTGTGTATCCTGTT
The DNA here is from genome assembly GCF_027579735.1 of Bombina bombina. Classification (NCBI taxonomy): domain Eukaryota; kingdom Metazoa; phylum Chordata; class Amphibia; order Anura; family Bombinatoridae; genus Bombina; species Bombina bombina. The sequence goes on along the minus strand of NC_069499.1, from coordinate 258,589,041 downwards.
GACACGCCTGTATATACGCCTTCTCTAAAATGCGTCCTATCATGTTATTCTGGTTGCCATGACATGCCTGTATACATGCCTACTCTAAAATGGTGTCCTATCATGCTATTCTGGTTGCCATGACATGCCTATATACATGCCTACTCTAACACAGCGTCCTTATTCTGGTTGCCATGGACATCTTGTGTGTTTATTTACATCTGAATCGATTTGATAGCGGCGAGCGGCGATGACCTATGGATGTTATGCGATACATGCATGCGGTATTGTTGGTGGTACTCTGCCGGCCACTATGTTGGGGACATCATCTTGGTGTTATCATTTGTCAGCGGTGTTTAGAAGGAGGCACAGTCAAGGGCGGCATTTCGTTATAAATCTCCATCGTTATCAACAACCTCTATCGTTATAATGATTTTGACTGATTGTAGCTTGATATGTTTATGTGACACATTGGAGGGTACTGTTTTGTGATAATAATGATGTATTCTATAGACTTGATCAGTTGAGAATTCACTGATCAGACGAGTGAACATTTCCATTACATTGAGGAGGGTTGATCTGATTCGTTGTTCCTCCAGGCGTCCTTAGTGACAGGGGAAGTAAGCCATGGTTGCTCTGCATGACGTATCATATTCGGATACAAAATGGATGCTAATTGGCCAGTAGGCTAACACTAAGTTTTTTTGCTTTTTGTTTATATTTTGTCTTTTTATGCTTTTTACAACATGCCATTTAACATATATCCGATTGGGGAATGATCACCTCTATGAGAGATTATTCTGGGTATGATTTTATTTAGATTTTTGATCGATATTTTCACAGCATAACTATGTAGAGATCTGTCACTGATTTTCATTGGTCACTGAAGGGGTTTGAGTATCATTCGGCCTGGATTGGCTGATCTTGAGGGGAGTGTTATCTGGGACCTATTTAAAGGCTGATTTTGCACATTGTTAACTTGTCAGAGGAAGAGACTGTTGTTGTCCCGAAACATCACTAAAACTATATTAAATTTGTTTGCCACAGTTGGAGATGGATCAGTGATTGCTTCTTTTTTGCATATCCTTGAAAATAAGCACTCACTGGACTTTTGTCATCTGTGAAACAAATCTTTTAATGAACAGTGATGTTTCGGGACCAACAGCGTCCCTTCTTCTGATGGTCCCGAAACGTCACTGTTCATAAAAGATTTGTTTCACAGATGACAAAAATCCAGTGAGTGCTTATTTTCAAGGACGTTTATCCAAAGTTTTCTAGCAGCACCCTGGCGGCTGATGTGGGAGTGCATACACCTTCTTGACTTTATATATATACAGGGAGTGCAGAATTATTAGGCAAGTTGTATTTTTGAGGATTCATTTTATTATTGAACAACAACCATGTTCTCAATGAACCCAAAAAACTCATTAATATCAAAGATGAATAGTTTTGGAAGTAGTTTTTAGTTTGTTTTTAGTTATAGCTATTTTAGGGGGATATCTGTGTGTGCAGGTGACTATTACTGTGCATAATTATTAGGAAACTTAACAAAAAACAAATATATACCCATTTCAATTATTTATTTTTACCAGTGAAACCAATATAACATCTCAACATTCACAAATATATATTTCTGACATTCAAAAACAAAACAAATCAGTGACCAATATAGCCACCTTTCTTTGCAAGGACACTCAAAAGCCTGCCATCCATGGATTCTGTCAGTGTTTTGATCTGTTCACCATCAACATTGCGTGCAGCAGCAACCACAGCCTCCCAGACACCGTTCAGAGAGGTGTACTGTTTTCCCTCCTTGTAAATCTCACATTTGATGATGGACCACAGGTTCTCAATGGGGTTCAGATCAGGTGAACAAGGAGGCCATGTCATTAGATTTTCTTCTTTTATACCCTTTCTTGCCAGCCACGCTGTGGAGTACTTGGACGCGTGTGATGGAGCATTGTCCTGCATGAAAATCATGTTTTTCTTGAAGGATGCAGACTTCTTCCTGTACCACTGCTTTAAGAAGGTGTCTTCCAGAAACTGGCAGTAGGACTGGGAGTTGAGCTTGACTCCATCCTCAACCCGAAAAGGCCCCACAAGCTCATCTTTGATGATACCAGCCCAAACCAGTACTCCACCTCCACCTTGCTGGCGTCTGAGTCGGACTGGAGCTCTCTGCCCTTTACCAATCCAGCCACGGGCCCATCCATCTGGCCCATCAAGACTCACTCTCATTTCATCAGTCCATAAAACCTTAGAAAAATCAGTCTTGAGATATTTCTTGGCCCAGTCTTGACATTTCAGCTTGTGTGTCTTGTTCAGTGGTGGTCGTCTTTCAGCCTTTCTTACCTTGGCCATGTCTCTGAGTATTGCACACCTTGTGCTTTTGGGCACTCCAGTGATGTTGCAGCTCTGAAATATGGCCAAACTGGTGGCAAGTGGCATCTTGGCAGCTGCACGCTTGACTTTTCTCAGTTCATGGGCAGTTATTTTGCGCCTTGGTTTTTCCACATACTTCTTGCGACCCTGTTGACTATTTTGAATGAAACGCTTGATTGTTCGATGATCACGCTTCAGAAGCTTTGCAATTTTTAGAGTGCTGCATCCCTCTGCAAGATATCTCACTATTTTTGACTTTTCTGAGCCTGTCAAGTCCTTCTTTTGACCCATTTTGCCAAAGGAAAGGAAGTTGCCTAATAATTATTCACACCTGATATAGGGTGTTGATGTCATTAGACCACACCCCTTCTCATTACAGAGATGCACATCACCTAATATGCTTAATTGGAGTAAGACAACATGCATTAAGAGGATGATGTGGTCAAAATACTCATTTGCTTAATAATTCTGCAATCCCTGTATATATATATGTATGTAATAGATAGATGATAGATAGATTTTAATGCTATTTGAAGTTTTTCTATTTTAAAACAAAAAAAGTACATATATGTGTGTATATTTGTATAAGTATTGTGGATGTATATATGTGTGTAAGTATATGTGTATATATGTATGTGTGTGTGTGTGTGCACATACATATGTAGACATACATACACATATATACATGCGCATATACAAATATACACACAAATTTATACACAGTTAAGCCCTTCCATCTTAAACACCTTGACATATATCATATACCATTAAAACACTTGTTTCAAAATAAACATATATATATTATAATTTATATATATATGTATATATATATATATATATATATATATATATATATATATATATATATATATATATATATATATATATATACAGTATATATACTGTATATATGAGTGTAATACATTATTTTTTGTAATTTGTTATATTTTTAAAGTAGCCCTAATACTTTACTTCAGTAAAGTCACGCTAACATTTTAACGCTGTTAGGTGTTGCGCTTGAACGATGTTTAGTGTGGCCACGATATCCATAGAAAGTATAGGGTGCTCTTAAAGTGATGTTAGTAACGCTAAACATGCTGGGCCAAATTAAAAGTTGAAAGTAAAATATTTGCATGCAAGCAAAACCCTATGCCCACTAACTTCAGGACTTCGGGTATTGTGACCACACTTCTTCTCCCCAGAGAATTTAATGGAACGTGCTTTTAAAAAAAACTAGATATGTGCGATTCGTTTCGGATTTATTCGGAAATTCGGAAAATTCGGTAAATTCGGAGATTCGGATAGATTTGAATTTCCGAATTAAAATACTTCCGAATCTACCGAATGAATCCAAAATAGCTGCCGTATCTCCGAATAAATCCGAATTAGCTCGGTAAAATTCAGCATTCCCCCATAGGAAACAATGGGCAGTTTCGGCTGAAAAAAAACCTAACACCTGCAAAAAATCAGCGTTCAGCTCTTAACGCAGCCCCATTGTTTCCTATGGGGAAACACTAATTCTGCACCTAACACCATAACATGTACCCCCTAACCTGACACTTATTAACCCCTAATCTGCCGCCCCCGCTATCGCTGACACCTGCATTATCTTATTAACCCCAAATCTGCCGCTCCGGACACCGCCGCCACCTACATTATACCTATGTACCCCTAACACCGCTGACCCCTATATTATATTTATTAACCCCTAATATGCCCCCCCAACGTCGCCGCAACCTAACTACATTTATTAACCCCTAATCTGCCGACCGGACCTCGCCGCTACTATAATAAATGTATTAACCCCTAAACCGCCACACTCCCGCCTTGCAAACCCTATAATAAATTTTATTAACCCCTAATCTGCCCCCCCCCAAAGTTGCCACAACCTAACTACAAGTATTAACCCCTAATCTGCCGACCGGATATCGCCGCAACTATAATAAATGTATTAACCCCTAAACCGCCGCACTCCCGCCTCGCAAACACTATAATAAATTTCATTAACCCCTAATCTGCCCCCCCCAATGTCTCCGCAACCTAACTACGAGTATTAACCCCTAATCTGCCAACCGGACATCACCGCCACTATAATAAATGTATTAACCCCTAAACCGCCGCACTCCCGCCTCGCAAACACTATAATACATTTTATTAACCCCTAATCTACCCTCCCTAACATCGCTGACACCAACCTACAATTATTAACCCCTAATCTGCCACCCCCAATGTCGCCGCTACTATAATAAAGTTATTAACCCCTAAACCTAAGTCTAACCCTAACCCTAACACCCCCCTAACTTAAATATAATTTAAATAAAACGAAATAAATGTACTATAATTAAATAAATGAATCCTATTTAAAACTAAATACTTACCTGTAAAATAAACCCTAATATAGCTACAATATAACTAATAGTTACATTGTAGCTATTTTAGGATTTATATTTATTTTCCAGGTAACTTTGTATTTATTTTAACTAGGTACAATAGTTATTAAATAGTTATTGACTATTTAATAGCTACCTAGTTAAAATAATTACAAAATTACCTGTAAAATAAATCCTAACCTAAGTTACAATTAAACCTAACACTACACTATCATTAAATTAATTAAATAAATTAACTACAAGTACCTACAATTAAATACAATTAAATAAACTAAACTAAAGTACAAAAAACCCCACTAAATTACAAGAAATAAAAAAATATTACAAGAATTTTAAACTAATTACACCTAATCTAAGCCCCCTAATAAAATAAAAAGCCCCCCAAAATAAAAAAATGCCCTACCCTATACTAAATTACAAAAGTTAACAGCTCTATTACCTTACCAGCCCTTAAAAGGGCCTTTTGCGGGGCATGCCCCAAAGAAAACAGCTCTTTTGCCTGTAAAAAAAACACAATACCATCCCCCAACATTACAACCCACCACCCACATACCCCTACTCTAACCCAAACCCCCCTTAAATAAACCTAACACTAAGCCCTGAAGATCTCCCTACCTTGAGTCGTGTTCACCCAGCCGGGCCGAAGTCTTCATCTGATGGGGCAGAAGAGGACATCCAGACCGGCAGAAGTCTTCATCCAAGCAGGGCAAGAAGAGGTCTTCCATCCATCAGAAGTCTTCATCCAGGCGGCATCTTCTATCTTCATTCATCTGGAGCGGAGTGGCAGCATCCTGTAGACATCCAACGCGGAGCATCCTCTTCTTTCTTGATCCGACGACTAAATGACTGTACCTTTAAGTGACGTCATCCAAGATGGCGTCCCTTGAATTCCGATTGGCTGATAGGATTCTATCAGCCAATCGGAATTAAGGTAGGAAAAATCTGATTGGCTGATTCAATCAGCCAATCAGATACAAGTTCAATCCGATTGGCTGATCCAATCAGCCAATCAGATTGAGCTCGCATTCTATTGGCTGATTGGAACAGCCAAAAGAATGCGAGGTCAATCTGATTGGCTGATTGGATCAGTCAATCGGATTGAACTTGAATCTGATTGGCTGATTGAATCAGCCAATCAGATTTTTCCTACCTTAATTCCGATTGGCTGATAGAATCCTATCAGCCAATCGGAATTCAAGGGACGCCATCTTGGATGACATCACTTAAAGGTACCGTCATTTAGTTGTCGGATCAAGAAAGAAGAGGATGCTTTGCATCGGATGTCTTCAGGATGCTGCCGCTCCGCTCCGGATGGATGAAGATAGAAGATGCCGCCTGGATGAAGACTTCTGATGGATGGAAGACCTCTTCTTGCCCCGCTTGGATGAAGACTTCTGCCGGTCTGGATGTCCTCTTCTGCCCAGATAGGATGAAGACTTCTGCCGGTCTGGATGTCCTCTTCTGCCCCATCGGATGAAGATTACGGCCCGGCTGGGTGAACACGACTCAAGGTAGGGAGATCTTCAGGGGGGTAGTGTTTGATTTATTTAAGGGAGGTTTGGGTTAGAGTAGGGGTATGTGGGTGGTGGGTTGTAGTGTGGGGGGGGGGTATTGTGTTTTTTTTTACAGGCAAAAGAGCTGTTTTCTGTGGGGCATGCCCCGCAAAAGGCCCTTTTAAGGGCTGGTAAGGTAATAGAGCTGTTAACATTTGTAATTTAGTATAGGGTAGGACATTTTTTTATTTTGGGGGGCTTTGTTATTTTATTAGGGGGCTTAGATTAGGTGTAATTAGTTTAAAATTCTTGTAATATTTTTTTATTTTTTGTAATTTAGTGTTTGTTTTTTTGTAATTTAGTTTAGTTTATTTAATTGTATTTAATTGTAGGTACTTGTAGTTCATTTATTTAATTTATTTAATGATAGTGTAGTGTTAGGTTTAATTGTAACTTAGGTTAGGATTTATTTTACAGGTAATTTTGTAATTATTTTAACTAGGTAGCTATTAAATAGTCAATAACTATATATATATATATATACTATATAATAGTTAAAATAAATACAAAGTTGCCTGTAAAATAAATATAAATCCTAAAATAGCTACAATGTAACTATTAGTTATATTGTAGCTATATTAGGGTTTATTTTACAGGTAAGTATTTAGTTTTAAATAGGATTCATTTATTTAATTAATTTAATGATAGTGTAGTGTTAGGTGTAATTGTAACTTAGGTTAGGATTTATTTTACAGGTAAATTTGTATTTATTTTAGCTAGATAGTTATTAAATAGTTATTAACTATTTAATAACTATTGTACCTAGTTAAAATAAATACAAAGTTGCCTGTAAAATAAATATAAATCCTAAAATAGCTACAATGTAACTATTTGTTACATTGTAGCTATATTAGGGTTTATGTTACAGGTAAGTATTTAGTTTTAAATAGGATTAATTTATTTAATTATAGTAAATTTATTTCATTTTATTTAAATTATATTTAAGTTAGGGGGTGTTAGGGTTAGGGTTAGACTTAGGTTTAGGGGTTAATAACTTTATTATAGTAGCCGCAACGTTGGGGGCGGGAGATTAGGGGTTAATAATTGTAGGTAGGTGGCGGCGATGTTAGGGAGGGCAGATTAGGGGTTAATAAAATTTATTATAGTGTTTGCGAGGCGGGAGTGCGGTGGTTTAGGGGTTAATACATTTATTATAGTGGCGGCGATGTCCGGTCGGCAGATTAGGGGTTAATACTTGCAGTTAGGTTGCGGCAACGTTGGGGGGACAGATTAGGGGTTAATAACTATAATGTAGGGGTTGGCGATGTTAGGGACAGCAGATTAGGGGTTAATAGCTATAATGTAGGTGGCGGCGATGTCCGGTCGGCAGATTAGGGGTTAATACTTGTAGTTAGATTGCGGCGATGTTGGGGGGGCAGATTAGGGGTTAATAACTATAATGTAGGGGTCGGCGATGTTAGGGACAGCAGATTAAGGGTTAATAGCTATAATGTAGGTGGCGGCGATGTCCGGTCGGCAGATTAGGGGTTAATACTTGTAGTTAGATTACGGTGATGTTGGGGGTGCAGATTAGGGGTTAATAACTATAATGTAGGGGTCGGAGATGTTAGGGACAGCAGATTAGGGGTTAATAGCTATAATGTAGGTGGCGGCGATGTCCGGTCGGCAGATTAGGGGTTAATACTTGTAGTTAGATTGCGGCGACGGGGGGGGGGCAGATTAGGGGTTAATAACTATAATGTAAGTGTCGGCGATGTTAGGGACAGCATTGTCAACATTTCAAAAATATACACTTTCATGGCAATAAATAAAAGTGGGGTATGTGATAGGCCCCAAACTAAAGATAGGCCTATCAGAAGAAATACTCTCATTGTTAATAACTAAAATCACAAGTCATAAAATTGTAACATAACCTTCCCAAAATCCTGGCAAACCTATGCATGGGGGGCATAGGTGTACTTAGGGTGCCTTGCAGAAAACAACCTGATGTATTCTTTTGCAATAACTTACAACAGTCTCTCCTAAATCATAGTAAAAAAGCAATGTGTCTATAAAAATTAAAATTGAAAAATAACCACCATACACTTTCTCCAATTTTCTGGGCTAAAACGGTTGCTTCAAAGGCATCAAAGCACAGCATATACAATACCTTGGGGTGTCAACCTTTCAAATATATGCACATTCATGGAAAACAAATAAATTGGGGTATGTTAAAAGACCCCCCAAAAAGACGATAGGCAAAGAAAATATGTTAAATGTGAAAAAAAATCACAAACGCATGTCAGACATTTGGCATTGCACCCCCCAAACAAGCCACCAAACCTATGCATAGGTGGTATCACTGAACTCAGGAGATGTTGGTGACCACATATTGGTGTCTTCTTTGGTAGTAACACATAACAGGAGCTGTGCATCCATGTCTAAAATACAATGTATGTGAACAATAACACACAAAAATGAATGCCCAATAGTTTGACAAAGACAAGTGGTTGAATTAGTGCATGGAAAGTGTTAAAATACCTGCATTTGAAATACCTTAGGATGTCTACTTTTCAAAAATATATGGTTTGATGGGGGGTAAATTACATTGGCCGGCTTCAGAAATGTCCCAAATAGGACATGGGTGCATGATGACCGATGTGAAAATTCCAAGTTGAAAAACTGGAATGCGCTCTCTAAAAATAAGGGCTTTTAGCCCACTGTACCCAGGAGATGCTACTGAAGACATATTAGGGTGTTATTTGGCAGTAACCCTTAACATTATCAGTAAATGTATTCTTAAATTGCTATTTTGTCAAAAAATCTAATTATTTTTTTCCCCCCCAAAACTTTGGCATAGATTGGTGGTAAAATGGTTGCATGAAAAAAGTCAAAATACCCCAAGTTTAATACCTTAGGTTGTCTTCTTTTAAAAAATATATACATTTGAAGGGTTATTCAGGGATTCCTGACAGATATTGGTGTTACAATGTAACTATCGCCAATTTTGAAAAAACATGGTTTTGAAATAGCAAAGTGCTACTTGTACTTATTGCCCTATAACTTGCAAAAAAAGCAAAGAACATGTAAACATTGGGTATTTATAAACTCAAGACAAAATTTAGAAACTGTTTAGCATTGGTATTTTATGGTGGTTGTAGATGTGTAAGAGATTTTGGGGCTCAAAGTTAGACAAAGTGTGTTTTTTTTAATTTTTTCCTAATATTTTATAATTTTTTATAGTAAATTATAAGATATGATGAAAGTAATGGTATCTTTAGAAAGTCCATTTAATGGCGAGAAAAACGGTATATAATATGTGTGGGTACAGTAAATGAGTAAGAGGAAAATTACAGTTAAACACAAACATCGCAGAAATGCAAAAATATCCTTGGTCCCAGATGGTCAACAAATTGAAAAGTGGTCTGGTCACTAAGGGGTTAAAGGTAAGTATTTAATTTTAAATAGGATTAATTTAGTTAGTAAGAGAAATATTATTTAGATTTATTTAATTAATATTTAAGTTAGGGGGGGTGTTAGGGTTAGTGTTAGGTTTAGGGGTTAATCATTTTATTACAGTGGCGACAGTGTAGGGGGGGCAGATTAGGGGTTAATAAGTTTAATATAGGTTGCGACGGGGTCCGGGAGCAGTGGTTTAGGGGTTAAACTCTTTATTTAGTTGCGGCGAGGTCCGGGATCCGCAGGATAGGGGTTAATAACTTTATTATAGGTGGCGGCGGTATAGGGGGGCAGGATAGGGGTTAATAGGTATAATGTAGGTGGTAGCGGTGTCCAGGAGTGGCGGTTTAGGGGTTAATACATTTATTATAGTTGTGGCGTTGTCCGGGAGCGACGGTTTTGGGGTTAATAACTTTATTTAGTTGCGGGGGGCTCCGGGGGCGCCGGTATAGGGGGTAGAACAGTGTAGTTTAGTGTGGGTGCTTAGTGACAGGCTAGCAATAAAGCTGTCAAAAAGCCGAATAGTAGCGACATCGGATGAGTGATAACTCTCACAGTCCGCTGCTCATCGCCCCGTACTTGGTGCGCGGCTTTTTGACAGCTTTATTGATAACTTAGGCGAAATTTTGCAGGTCCGCGGCGGCGATGGTAGGCGAGCTTAGGCGGGCGTATTGAACCGGCGAAGGCAGGTAAAGTAGACGGCTTGATAACTAGGCCCCATAGTGTATACAAGGAAAGTAAACCACCAGCTTTACTATATTTTTATCAGGGGTTGCGGTATATACGACCTGTTTGTAGAATGACTTGAGCCGAAGTTAATAGGATAGATGATCCATGGTGATGTAGCTGCAGTGCAAGGTTGTAGCAAGCTGAGATTACCGCTGTTCCGGGGCTGCTGTATGGAGACACCGAGAGTTGTCAGCCGTAGCTAATGACGTCAGCGAAGCTCCATAAGTTTAACCAGGATGAATATCAGTAATGGCTGTTTCAGGAAGCTTGTGCTAGCAAAGGTAGAAGTACAGTTAAAAGTATGGAGGTTCCTCACAAGATAAGGTAAGGTAAGGCAGGGATCTGCCTCTGGCTAAAATAAAGAAGTAAACCTGCTGTTAGTAAGAGCTTCATTAATCCAACAAGGTATGCAGGGAAGGAGGAGCCTTAAGTGGGCAAGTTTGAGAGGCTAATCATCAGTTAAATGTACAGGCAGGAAGAGGACAAAGGAGGCAATGGAATTTCCTGACACTCTGCACCCTCAACCTGTAGACTGTAAAATAAATACAGGCCAGCGGATGAACAGATCCGCTGCCCATATGTAGCAAAGCAGGCTGACAGCATCGCAAGTTAAGAAGCTGTCCGCCCACCTCTTAGTACATGGAGCGCTTACACTTTATGTCTCCACTCATGCAAGACTGCCTTGCACTAAAACATTTTGCATTCGACTGAGTGTGTTTACTTTCAACTTGCAATATGGGCTATCTGCTACAAGTTGTCAGGGTGCCAGGAATCAGACTGAGACGAGAAGTGCAAAAATAATCACACCTTTATTAATAGGAAAAAAATAATAAAAAGTCCACAAGACAAATAACAAGCCAGGAGTCAAAACCAGAGCTGGTAGTCAGACGAGCCAAGTCAGGAGCCAAAGCGAATAGTCAGACGAGCCGGAATCAGCAACAAGGAAAACAGCAGAGTCAGGAACAAGCCAGGGATCAGGAACCAGGAAGGACGTCAGGCAGCCAGGTAATACACAGGAGCTCTCACAAACAGGTCTGAGACAACGCAAAGGCAAAGCATACTGAACAAAGGCCCTTTAAATAATAAGTGATGACATCACAATTCTGAGACTGCATCCTGTCTCACATGGATGATGCACACCAGTCTGGCCATAAAAGGAAGTGCTGGAAATGAGCAGCATCCCCCACAATGCACCATAGTCAGGAAGAGAGGTGAGTAAAATGGCTGCCAGCAGCACATGGCAAACACAACAGGGAAAAAAACCCTGACACAAGTTAGCACACCACTTGTAACCTAGTCCTCTCTGTTTATTCTGCTTTACCATGGACTTGTAATACCAGATTGCTAACTAATCATTGCACAGTCCCATACGCTTCAATTGTAATCTAGTGTGTGTATAAGCTAAAGTAGTAGAATAAATACTACAAGTACAACTTTTTTGAAGATGAGCAAGTTGGCACAATATGACCAGCTATAGTTTGTGGTTTTGCTGGCTGCAGTGTTGGAGCTTGTACACTGTGGGCAATCACATTACTAGAACACAGTGACACAGGTCAGTCACACACAGTTAGCCTGTATATAAAGTTCTAGAAACAAATAATATTAAAGCTTGCAAGTAGGAAAAAAAAATCACATTTTGTTATAAATAGGACATACTGTGGTATAGCTGCTGGTTCTGGCTGCAGTGCTTGCATTTCAAGTACAACTTTCTTGAAGATCAGCAAGTTGGCACAATATGACCAGCTATAGTTTGTGGTTTTGCTGGCTGCAGTGTTGGCGCTTGTACACTGTGGGCAATCACATTACTAGAACACAGTGACACAGGTCAGTCACACACAGTTAGCCCGTATATAAAGTACTAGAAACAAATAATATTAAAGCTTGCAAGTAGGAAAAAAAAATCACATTTTGTTATAAATAGGACATACTGTGGTATAGCTGCTTGGACAATGGCCTCTGGACAGGCACAGGTAAGTTAGTCAGTGTTACAGACATCCCAACTCTCCCTGAAGTTCAGGGAGTCTCCCTGATTGTAATAGTGGCTCCCTGATGCCAGCAAATGGAATGCAATCTCCCTGAAACTCCAAGTACCATGATCCAATGTGGCCCAAATCCGGAAAAGTTTTTTTTTTTTTAAGGAATGCCTTTAGTTGCTGGGATGTTATAGAACCCTCAAAGCATGTATCATTAACAAAAAAGTCCCCACTGAATAAAATGAAACACAAATGCTACCTTATTTCCTTATTTACTGCATGTAATTAAACTTCGTATTCTAAAATATTTAAGCATTTAACAAGTGTACGATCACTGGAAAATAGGTTTGTGTTACGTGGTTGTGCAATAAAGCTACTTTTTTTAATGTGCCTTTAGTGGGAAGCTACTTTAATGATAAGTCTTTATCATATTTAGGGTTTCAAGGTATCCAATATATAACTGGGAAGGGGGGGGTGGCGGCACAGTAGCGGGTGAAATGCGTTTTTGCAGGTTGGGATGTCTGGTGTTATACACTGTTAGCAAACATTCACCTATCCTATTGTTTGTTCAAATCAGCCAATAGGATTTCAGTAGCTATCATCCTATTGACTGTTTTGAGCAGCCAATAGGATTTCAGAAGCTCTCATCCTATTGGCTGATTTGAATTTGAAGAATCAAATTAGCCAATAGGAATGCAAGGGATGCCATTTTGAAACGGCTAACTTGCATTCAACTTCAGTGTACGGCGGCGACCGTATGAAGAGAACGCTCCGCGCAGGATGGGATGAAGATAGAAGACGCCCCTGGGATGGATGAAGACCTCGCCGCCTGGATGAAGACCTTGCCGCCTGGATGGAGATGGATTTCCGGACCTCAGGAACTGTGAGTAGATCTTCTGGGGTTAGTGTTAGTTTTTTTTTTGGGCTGTTTTATTTTTAGATTAGGGTTTGGACTTTTTTAAAAGAGCTGAATGCAAATGCCCCTTTAGGGGCAATGGGTAGTTTAGTTTTTTTTTAAAGTTAGGTTTTTTTATTTTGGGAGGTTTGTTGGATGGTGGGTTTTACTGTTGGAGGGACTTTGTATTTTTTTACATGTATAAGAGCTGATTTCTTTAGGGCAATGCCCTACAAAAGACCCTTTTAAGGGCTTTTGGTAGTTTAATGTAGGCTAAGGTGTGTTTTTATTTTGGGGGGCTTTTTTATAGGGCTATTAGATTAGGTGTAATTGTTTTTATTTTTTATGTTGTTTTTCGTGATTTTAGTGTTTATTATTTTTTGTAAACTTAGATTTTGTAAATTTTTTGTAGGATTTGGGTTTTTTTAGTTGTAATTTAGATTTTTTTTATTTTTTTCGTAGTGTTAGGTTTTTTTAAAATTGTAATTTAGTATTTTTAATTGGTAGTTTTTTTATTTTATTTTATTAGAATAGTAAGGTTAGGTTAATTTATAGTTTAAAGGGATTCTAAACCTAATTTTCATCTTTCATGATTCAGATAGATCATGAGATTTTAAGCACCTTTCTAATTTATTCCTATTATCAATTTTTCTTTGTTCTCATGCTATATTGATTTGAAAAAAGCAGTACTGTAAGCTTTAGAGCCGGACCATTTTTTATTCAGTACCTGGGTAGCACTTGCTGATTTGTGGCTAAATGTAGCAAACCAATCAGCAAGCGCTACCCGGGTGCTAAACTAAAAATGGGCCGGCTCCTAACCTTTCATTACTGCTTTTTCAAATCAAAATAACATGAGAACAAAGAAAATTTGATAATAGGAGTAAATTGGAAAGTTGCTTAAAATTGCATTCTCTATCGGAATCATGAAAGAAAAAATTTGGGGTTAGTATCCCTTTAATGTTAGGTTTATTTTTATTTCACAGGTAAGTTTTTATTTATTTAAATATAGTTATATTGTACTTTTAATTAAAAGTTAGGGGGTGTTAAGTTTAGGGGTTAATCGTTTAATTTTGTGTTTTGCAATGTGGGGGGGCGGCGGTTTAGGGGTTAATCGGTTATTTAGTGGCGGAGATGTGGGAGACCGAAGGTTTAGGGGTTAATAACATTATCTAGTGGCGGCGATGTCGTGGAGCAGCGGAATAGGGGTTAATAACTTTATTATAGTGGCAGCGATGTCGGGGAGCGGCGGTTTAGGGGTTAATATATTTAAATAATGTTGGCGATGTTAGGGACGGCAGATTAGGGGTTAATAAATTTATTTAATAGTCGCGGTGTGGGTGGGCGGTGGATTAGGGGTTAATAAGTTTAACCCCTTAATGACCGACGACGTATGCTATACGTCCTCAGAAAAAAAGCACTTAACGACCGAGGACGTATGGCATACGTCGTCGTTTTAACAGAGCACTGGAAGCGATCGAAATTGCTTCCAGCTGCTCTAACAGTATTGCAGGCTTTCCTTGAGGTCTAGGCATCCTGCAATACTGTTCCCGAGTGCCGGGACCGGATTGATCACTCCCCCACGAGTGATCACTTCCGGTTTCGCTCCACGTGGAGCCCGGCAGTGTTTCAGAGCATCGGAAGCGATCGGACACGCTTCCGATGCTCTGCTTGTGTGCTAAGTGCCTCGGTGGGTCGAGGCACTTAGTTAGTTGTAAAATAAAAGGATAAAAGGAAAAAAAAAAAAAAAGAATAAAATAAAAAAAAGCCCTAAATAGCCCCCCCCCCCTCCCCCTTCACTAGGCATCCAAGATGGCGATGCCCAGTGCATCATGGGGCCTCTGGGGGTGTCCCTAACCTGCATCATCATAGGGGCAAGCTAGGGTCACCCAATCTGAGCCTCCCACCCTAAAAAAAATAATAATAATAAAATACCCCATTTGTCTGATCATGTCAATATTTCTAAATATTGACTATGATCAGTGTGGATCTCCCTCACTCTCCTCACTTGCCATTTTGTTGGAGAGAGAGAGAGACCTGTATTTAGCAGAGAGAGATTTATTTCTTTTATTTGTTAAAAAATATAGAACCAAAGGCTCTTTTCAGAGCCATTAACCCCTAGCTTGCCAGTGATCACTATATATCACTGGCAGTAGCATAGGTGCAATTTTTTTTGCTGCATTTTGCTGTCTGTGCATTTTTTTAGGGGTTAATTTTGTTGTTGTAATTTTTTAAAAACCCAAAGGCTCTTTTCAGAAACATTTAGTTAATTTAATTTAATTTAATTTTCAGAGCCATTAACCCCTAGCTTGCCAGTGATCACTATATATCACTGGCAGTAGCATAGGTGCACTTTTTTTTTGCTGCATTTTGCTGTCTGTGCATTTTTTAGGGGTTAATTTTGTTGTTGTAATTTTTTAAAAACCCAAAGGCTCTTTTCAGAAACATTTAGTTAATTTAATTTAATTTTCAGAGCCATTAACCCCTAGCTTGCCAGTGATCGCTATAAATCACTGGCAGTTGCATAGCTGTACTTTTTTGCTGTCTGTGCATTTTTTTAGGGGTTAATTTTGTTGTTGTAATTTTTTAAAAACCCAAAGGCTCTTTTCAGAAACATTTAGTTAATTTAATTTAATTTTCAGAGCCATTAACCCCTAGCTTGCCAGTGATTGCTATAAATCACTGGGAGTTGCATAGCTGTACTTTTTTGCTGTCTGTGCATTTTTTTAGGGGTTAATTTTGTTGTTGTAATTTTTTAAAAACCCAAAGGCTCTTTTCAGAAACATTTAGTTAATTTAATTTAATTTAATTTTCAGAGCCATTAACCCCTAGCTTGCCAGTGATCACTATATATCACTGGCAGTAGCATAGGTGCACTTTTTTTTTGCTGCATTTTGCTGTCTGTGCATTTTTTAGGGGTTAATTTTGTTGTTGTAATTTTTTAAAAACCCAAAGGCTCTTTTCAGAAACATTTAGTTAATTTAATTTAATTTTCAGAGCCATTAACCCCTAGCTTGCCAGTGATCGCTATAAATCACTGGCAGTTGCATAGCTGTACTTTTTTGCTGTCTGTGCATTTTTTTAGGGGTTAATTTTGTTGTTGTAATTTTTTAAAAACCCAAAGGCTCTTTTCATAAACATTTAGTTAATTTAATTTAATTTTCAGAGCCATTAACCCCTAGCTTGCCAGTGATTGCTATAAATCACTGGGAGTTGCATAGCTGTACTTTTTTGCTGTCTGTGCATTTTTTTAGGGGTTAATTTTGTTGTAATTTTTTAAAAACTCAAAGGCTCTTTTCAGAAACATTTAGTTAATTTAATTTAATTTTCAGAGCCATTAACCCCTAGCTTGCCAGTGATCGCTATAAATCACTGGCAGTAGCATAGCTGTACTTTTTTGCTAGTTAATTTAGTTAATAAATTTAGTTAATTTAATTTAATTTTCAGAGCCATTAACCCCTAGCTTGCCAGTGATCGCTATAAATCACTGGCAGTTGCATAGCTGTACTTTTTTGCTGTCTGTGCATTTTTTAGGGGTTAATTTTGTTGTTGTAATTTTTTAAAAACCCAAAGGCTCTTTTCAGAAACATTTAGTTAATTTAATTTAATTTTCAGAGCCATTAACCCCTAGCTTGCCAGTGATCGCTATAAATCACTGGCAGTAGCATAGCTGTACTTTTTTGCTAGTTAATTTAGTTAATTAATTTAGTTAATTTAATTTAATTTTCAGAGCCATTAACCCCTAGCTTGCCAGTGATCGCTATAAATCACTGGCAGTTGCATAGCTGTACTTTTTTGCTGTCTGTGCATTTTTTAGGGGTTAATTTTGTTGTTGTAATTTTTTAAAAACCCAAAGGCTCTTTTCAGAAACATTTAGTTAATTTAATTTTCAGAGCCATTAACCACTAGCTTGCCAGTGATCGCTATAAATCACTGGCAGTAGCATAGCTGTACTTTTTTGCTAGTTAATTTAGTTAATTAATTTAGTTAATTTAATTTTTTTTAGAAATTGTTTTCTGTGACAGATACAAAAATGTCACAGAAAAGATATAGTGCTGAGGAGGCGTATGCCATCCTTGCGTCAGAGTCAGATGCCTGTATTTCTGACTCAGACCCCAATTTTGACCCTGCCATGTGCTCAGATACATCACTAGATGCAGTCTCAACTGATAGTGATGTATCTGTGGCTGCTAGCCCCCCTGCCAGCCCCCCTGCTACCCCCCCTGCCAGCCCCCCCTGCTAGCCCCCCTGCCAGAAGGAGGCGTGTTGCTGCCATTGCTGCTGAAGAGTGGGTAACGCCTCATCTCCAGAGGCCAGATATCCCACCCTTCACAGCAAATGCTGGCATAAATATAGATATGGCAGGTTTTAGCCCCCAGCAGTTTCTGGAAGTGTTTCTGGGCGATGATATATTGGGGAACATTGTCGCCCAAACTAATTTATATGCCCATCAGTTCCGTGCTGCAAAGCCTAGAACATATTTGGTAAAGCAGCAATGGGCCCCCATCAATGTGCCAGAATTCAAAAAATTCTGGGCATTGACTATGCTGATGGGCATCATAAAGAAACCCTCCATTCGCTCCTACTGGAGTAGTAGCCTCATCTGCTCTACCCCCATTTTCTCCCAGACTATGTCGAGGAAGAGGTATGAAATGATTCTGCATTTCATGCACTTCAGCGACAACAGCCTTTGCCCCCCTAGGGAGCATCCCCAATTTGACAGGCTGTATAAAATCCGCCCCCTGATAACCCACTTTTCTGCCAGGTTTGCAGAGGCTTATACACCTGGAAGGAATATATGCGTTGATGAATCCCTAATGAAGTATAAGGGAAGGCTGGGATTCAAGCAGTATATTCCTTCCAAGCGCTCCAGATATGGGGTAAAGGTGTATAAGCTCTGTGACAGCGAGACTGGGTATACTCAGGCCTTCCGGGTGTATGAGGGAAAGGATAGCCACCTTGACCCTCCAGGTTGCCCAGAACATATGGGAACCACTGGCAAGATTGTCTGGGACCTGATATTACCCCTAATGAACAAAGGGTATCACTTGTACTTAGACATTTTTTATACAAGTGTCCTTTTGTTCAAGCTACTGTATTGCTTTGATACAGTAGCTTGCGGTACAATTAAAAAGAACCACGCAGGTTTCCCAGGACAACTTGTACGCACCCGGCTACGAAGGGGGGAGACCTCAGCTCTGCGCCAAGAGGAGCTGTTGGCACTTAAGTACAGAGACAAGAAGGATGTATACCTTCTTACCACCATCCACACAGAGAGGACGGTGGCGGTTTCTGTACGTGGCAGAGCTGGGATCATAAGGAAGCCAGTGTGCATCAAGTCTTATAACCGGCATATGGATGGGGTTGATCTGGCTGATAAGCTGCTGCAGCCCTACCTAATTATGCGGAAGACAAGGGCCTGGTACAAAAAGGTTGCAATTTACCTAATGCAGATTGCAACCCACAACGCTTTTTTGTTGTTCAAAAAAGCAAACCCCAGAGTAAAAAAAACTTTTTTACAGTTTCAGCTCCAGATTATTACTGGGATTTTGTACCATGATGCACCTGCTCCCCGGGCGGTGATGGGAGAGAGCAGAGTTGGGGCTACTCATTTTATTTTTAAAATCCCCCCTACTGCCGCAAAGCAGAAACCACAAAAAAAATGCAGAGTCTGTACCAAGAGGGGGAAGAGAAGGGACACCATATATCACTGTCCTGATTGCCCTGGACAGCCTGCACTCTGCATTGGGGACTGCTTCAAGCGGTACCATACAATGGTCAATTTTTAAAAAAATAAATACATTTGGTGTTATATATATATATATATATATATATATATATATATATATATATATATATATATATATATATATATATATATATATATATATATATATATATATATATATATATATATATAGCAAAACAGGAAACAGCACTCTCTGGACTTAAGTATTAAACAGATAGTTTATTCGGTAACGTTTCGGGGAATGCTCCCCTTCATCAGACCAACAACATACAAGTGAACCAAACATTTAAACATACATAAACCCCTCCCCCTAGTGCAAAAACCGCCAAAACCTGGTTGCCATGGCAACCAAACAGACAGTTCAAAGTAAATATATTAAAAAAGCAACAATCACATCAAAGAGCCCAAATAATCATGGTTAATTAGTTCAAGGTTGGTTAGCAAATAGACATATAATCACCCTACATAGTACATATAGTGCATAAATCACAGCAACAAGCCAGTAGCAGAGTATCATATACAGAGTCATTTCATAATATCTTTAAATAGGCACAGAAAAGAGTTCAGGTGAAACCCAGCAGTTCATCATATTAAAATGCAAATATTGTCGCAATCCACAGACTGTGATACAAATATTTCATAACCTAGGTCAAATCATCCCATTTATGTTAAAAAACACTTTCTGACATCACACTAGCTATTAATGATGGACACCTAAATACCTCAAACAATGTAACTGAATACAATGCGCTCAATTTAACACGACCTATACCTTATGTACGTGACAAGGGAGCAGTAATATGTTAGTTCATGGCCAAAGTGAAATACCGTATGACCATGCTAGGCACCGGACCGCACTCGCTCTTGCTCCTCACACAGTCAATATCGGAATGGAAAGGGAAGTGCGCATGCGTATCTCCCCGGATCAGCCCATCCCCCTTTGACCCTAGCTAGGCTCCCAATAGGTTGTAGTGGACAAGCCCCTATCCCGGACTAGATGATGTTACTGTAGTGACATAGTAACAGTGTGGGCACCATGATGCGTCTTAGGGAGGGAAGGGGAGGGCCAGGACCATGCAAGAAAATAAAACAGAACACGGGGTAACAGACCCCATACTCGTAACTGACAGTTTTACAGTCATAATAACAGACAACAGGAGTCCCCCAATTTGTAGAAGTAAATCCTACATGTTCAGACTGACATACCTAATGTAATGTGTGAACAGGGAGCCATTCCTCACTTACCATCCCATATACTACAGTCAAGCCCCACACAGCACTCGCGCTTACAGTTTACAGAGTAAATGGAACAATATCGCTGTATATGCGCATGCGTATCAGCCTGGAGCTACCCGCCCCCATTGAACACGGCTAGGACTCTGATAGGCTGTAGGGGACAAGCCCCTACCTCAGTGTGAGTAACGATATTGTAAAGTGGTGGATAGGTCATATGTGTTGAGCAACATGAAGTGTATAGGGGAGGGGAAGGTAGGGGTCCCGTATCTGTATACCTGCCTGACACCGTGTGACTCAAGCCGGTGCTATGACACAGAAAGTGCTTAAGGCAGGCGGCCAGAACTTTACAACCGCTGTAGCAATCAGACACCCCTTAACTATAAGTGAAACAATTTCTAGTTAGGGCAGGCCCCATCCCAATAGGTGAGGTAAATACAAGTAACAAAGCAGTGTTCAATAGTGCACGGCTACTAGAACTAGGTCTCAAAAATGTGACCATAATTAAATGTGCGTCTGATATTTAAGACATCTGATAGTCCAAAATACAGACAAGACCTAAGCCTGGGTCCCCCCTATGCACCCCTCTTGAGGGTTAAAACACTGGCAGAACAAGGAGAAAATCTATATCTAGACCTCACAAACCCACCGTGGATAGCAAAATGCTTTCAGAGAATCAGAAACTTTATACATGCTATACAAAACCTCTAAAGAAATACAATCAGATAAATCATAACAAAACATAAACAAAACTGATTAGATCATAAAAAGCAATGCCAGTCTATCCCCATATTCAAACCTCTGGGGTGTATAGTGTCCAGTTTGAAGATCCACTCTGCCTCCTTCTGTAGGAGGCGGGTGTCCCTATCACCCCCCCTCGGGAGTGGGGGCACATGATCAATGAGCTTGAATCTCAGGTCCGCCACAGAGTGACCTTTCTCCATGAAATGTCTGGCCACCGGCTGGTCACTCTTACCCTTCTCAATTGCCGTCCGGATGGCACTCCTGTGGTTAGCCATCCTTTTCTTAATGTCATCTGACGTTTTACCTATATAAAATAGGCCACAGCTGCAATTCAGCATGTATACCACAAATTTTGTGGTACACGTAAGATAGTGCTTAATCCTGTAACTTGTATTGTTGTGTGGATGATTGAACTGTTTGCATTGCAGCATGGAGTTGCACGTTACACAACTCGGGCATTTGTAGGAACCCCTTTTGGTAGTTGTTGTGACCTTGCTGTAGCTGTCAGTTGGATCCGTTTTCATTAAAATGTCTTTTAGGTTTCTTCCCCTTTTGTGCCCAATTCTGGGTGGTCCATAGTTGCGATAAGGTAGTGATGGGTCTGTCTGAACAATATCCCATTTCTCTTTTAAAGTAACTCCCAGTGTTCTCGTGCTAGGAGTGTATGCAGTGACGAAATTCATCCTCTTCTGAGGGTCTCTCTTTGGCGTCTCCATGTTCACCTGGGATCTTGCGTCCCTTATGATGCTGCCATTGTATCCTCTGCTGTAGAATCGTGATTCCATTTCTTTTAGTTGTAACTCACGGTTTTCTTCTGATGTGTTATTCCGAAAGACTCTCAGCATCTGTGCCTTAGGGATGGCTTTTATGAGTGACCTGGGGTGGTAACTAGAAGCGTGTAACAGTGTATTCCTATCAGTAGACTTCTTGAATAAAGTGGTACCCAATCTATTGGCCATTTTATAAATTCTTAGATCAAGGAAATCCACTTTGTCATAGCTGGAAACTTCTTTAAGTTGAACCTGTCCCCCTATTGTGTTCAGGGATTTGACCCACTCACCAAAGGACTCAATCGTGCCCCTCCAGACTACAATGATATCATCGATGTAGCGCTTGTAAAAACGTACTTGTTGATTGTCATATACCTTGAATAATTTCTCTTCAACATATTCCATAAACAGGTTTGCAAAAGCAGGTGCCATGTTCGAGCCCATGGCTGTTCCCATGAGCTGAAGATAAAATCTCCTCTCGAATTTAAAATAGTTGAGTTTAAGACATAGGGATAGAAGTTCAACAATAAAGCTGGTAGGGGGACCCACATAAGGGCATCTCTCAAGGCAGTTGGTGATTATCTCCATCCCCATTTCGTGCGGGATAATAGTATACAGGCTTGTGACGTCAAGACTAGCAAGCACATCTCCTGGCTGTATGTCAGTTATTTCAGTGAGATATGCAATAAGTGTAGAAGAGTCTCGTAGATACGACCGCATGTTCACAACCAATGGTTGTAGCATAGAGTCAACATATTTAGCCAAGGGTTGTAGGAGGGACCCCCGTGCTGAAACAATGGGGCGTCCAGGTGGATGTACCAATTGTTTGTGTATCTTAGGAAGTGTATAAAGAATTGGCCTGACTGGATTGTTAGTAGTCAGCCATTCCTTGGTAGTTGAGTCTATCCAATTCATTTGTGCTGCATGTTCAATAACAGAGTCAATCTGTGCCTTATAGGTAATTGTGGGATCACAGGGTAGGGACTTGTAGGTTGAGACATCCGCCAGTTGCCTATCTATTTCAATTTTATAATCCTGATAGTCCTGCAGGACAACCGCACCACCCTTGTCCGCTGGACGTATGACAATGGTAGAGTCATTTCTAAGGGATTGTACAGCTTCCCAGTCCGTTGCTGTCATATTGTTTCTAGTTGGGCCATGTTCCCTCTGTCTCAATCTCTGTTGGATAATGCGAGTGTATGTTCTAATACTTGGATTCGTCGTGGGAGGTTCAAATGTGCTTGGTTTCTTAAAAGGATGTCTGCTCTCTTCCAGTTCCTTTCCCTGGAAAAAATCACCCAATTTTAATTGCCTCTGGAAACGCATAGTGTCGATATAAGTAGTGAAGTCATCAGGTTTAGTTGTGGGTACAAAGGAGAGGCCCTTCATAAGTACTCGCCTTTCATTGTCATTCAGGACATGCTGGCTAAGGTTGACTGTCACATCCTCCTCCTCCTGCGGGGTAACGGGGGTCTTCTTCCAAAATCCGCCCCTGCGTGTATGTGGTCTTCGCCCCTTCCCCTGGAGCGGGTGGTAATGCCTAAAAAAGGCTGTGTGCTGTGCTGGTTCTCATTCTCCTGTGGCCGGTCACTCGAGTAGTCCGTGTCGGAGCCAGAGCTTGAGTCCACCGTGTTCAATTGTCGGTGTGCATATGTTCTAAACCTAGAACTGTTTGTGAGAGTGCAACTGACTCTTTTTGCCTGTTGATACCTTCCTGATGCACCCACCAGCGAGTTACACATCAGATCCCTCACTCTGTTGTACTACCGGACTTGTGTTATAACATTGTACCATCACCACGGTGTGGATATTCACTGGGGACTAATTGGTTACTACTAAAGCAACAATGGAGCACATTGAACCCACGCAGGCCGCAGCCACCATCCCAGCAGATGTGGAAGGTGCTGAGACACTATCCATGAGTGACTTGGATGCAGCAAGGATACTGTTTGACACCATACTACCTGAGGACCCAGCGGAAAATGCAGTGACTGTGTACAATCAACTCATCAAATTGAAGAAAAGAGAGGTGGATCTTAAACTTCATGGCATTTACCTTTCTGAGTATCATAGAAAGAGACTGATACCCAGGGGCTTTAGAATCAATAATGTGCCCACCATAGGCAGACAGAACTCTGACTTCTGCAGGAAATGGGTGGCTATATTGAATAAATGTTCCCTGGATTTGATCTTGCTAGTGGTCGAGGAAGTCAGAAGTCAGATGCAAAAAGCAAAGGATGATATCAGTAATTTGGAGGAGGTTAAAGGCCCTATCCTGATGCAGGACAAAACAGAGAATTGGATGGACAAGATTAATACACAACTACGTGAATATAATAATGCCTTAATTGCCTTCAAAAACAAAAAGCTTGGTTATGTTATGGAGGATTACAAGGATAAAAAAGTGTACCGGTGGACACTTGGACCTGTTGAAAGAGCCCAGTACCAGCCAAGGAGACAAAGAAGGTTTAGAACATATGCACACCGACAATTGAACACGGTGGACTCAAGCTCTGGCTCCGACACGGACTACTCGAGTGACCGGCCACAGGAGAATGAGAACCAGCACAGCACACAGCCTTTTTTAGGCATTACCACCCGCTCCAGGGGAAGGGGCGAAGACCACATACACGCAGGGGCGGATTTTGGAAGAAGACCCCCGTTACCCCGCAGGAGGAGGAGGATGTGACAGTCAACCTTAGCCAGCATGTCCTGAATGACAATGAAAGGCGAGTACTTATGAAGGGCCTCTCCTTTGTACCCACAACTAAACCTGATGACTTCACTACTTATATCGACACTATGCGTTTCCAGAGGCAATTAAAATTGGGTGATTTTTTCCAGGGAAAGGAACTGGAAGAGAGCAGACATCCTTTTAAGAAACCAAGCACATTTGAACCTCCCACGACGAATCCAAGTATTAGAACATACACTCGCATTATCCAACAGAGATTGAGACAGAGGGAACATGGCCCAACTAGAAACAATATGACAGCAACGGACTGGGAAGCTGTACAATCCCTTAGAAATGACTCTACCATTGTCATACGTCCAGTGGACAAGGGTGGTGCGGTTGTCCTGCAGGACTATCAGGATTATAAAATTGAAATAGATAGGCAACTGGCGGATGTCTCAACCTACAAGTCCCTACCCTGTGATCCCACAATTACCTATAAGGCACAGATTGACTCTGTTATTGAACATGCAGCACAAATGAATTGGATAGACTCAACTACCAAGGAATGGCTGACTACTAACAATCCAGTCAGGCCAATTCTTTATACACTTCCTAAGATACACAAACAATTGGTACATCCACCTGGACGCCCCATTGTTTCAGCACGGGGGTCCCTCCTACAACCCTTGGCTAAATATGTTGACTCTATGCTACAACCATTGGTTGTGAACATGCGGTCGTATCTACGAGACTCTTCTACACTTATTGCATATCTCACTGAAATAACTGACATACAGCCAGGAGATGTGCTTGCTAGTCTTGACGTCACAAGCCTGTATACTATTATCCCGCACGAAATGGGGATGGAGATAATCACCAACTGCCTTGAGAGATGCCCTTATGTGGGTCCCCCTACCAGCTTTATTGTTGAACTTCTATCCCTATGTCTTAAACTCAACTATTTTAAATTCGAGAGGAGATTTTATCTTCAGCTCATGGGAACAGCCATGGGCTCGAACATGGCACCTGCTTTTGCAAACCTGTTTATGGAATATGTTGAAGAGAAATTATTCAAGGTATATGACAATCAACAAGTACGTTTTTACAAGCGCTACATCGATGATATCATTGTAGTCTGGAGGGGCACGATTGAGTCCTTTGGTGAGTGGGTCAAATCCCTGAACACAATAGGGGGACAGGTTCAACTTAAAGAAGTTTCCAGCTATGACGAAGTGGATTTCCTTGATCTAAGAATTTATAAAATGGCCAATAGATTGGGTACCACTTTATTCAAGAAGTCTACTGATAGGAATACACTGTTACACGCTTCTAGTTACCACCCCAGGTCACTCATAAAAGCCATCCCTAAGGCACAGATGCTGAGAGTCTTTCGGAATAACACATCAGAAGAAAACCGTGAGTTACAACTAAAAGAAATGGAATCACGATTCTACAGCAGAGGATACAATGGCAGCATCATAAGGGACGCAAGATCCCAGGTGAACATTGAGACGCCAAAGAGAGACCCTCAGAAGAGGATGAATTTCGTCACTGCATACACTCCTAGCACGAGAACACTGGGAGTTACTTTAAAAGAGAAATGGGATATTGTTCAGACAGACCCATCACTACCTTATCGCAACTATGGACCACCCAGAATTGGGTACAAAAGGGGAAGAAACCTAAAAGACATTTTAATGAAAACGGATCCAACTGACAGCTACAGCAAGGTCACAACAACTACCAAAAGGGGTTCCTACAAATGCCCGAGTTGTGTAACGTGCAACTCCATGCTGCAATGCAAACAGTTCAATCATCCACACAACAATACAAGTTACAGGATTAAGCACTATCTTACGTGTACCACAAAATTTGTGGTATACATGCTGAATTGCAGCTGTGGCCTATTTTATATAGGTAAAACGTCAGATGACATTAAGAAAAGGATGGCTAACCACAGGAGTGCCATCCTGACGGCAATTGAGAAGGGTAAGAGTGACCAGCCGGTGGCCAGACATTTCATGGAGAAAGGTCACTCTGTGGCGGACCTGAGATTCAAGCTCATTGATCATGTGCCCCCACTCCCGAGGGGGGGTGATAGGGACACCCGCCTCCTACAGAAGGAGGCAGAGTGGATCTTCAAACTGGACACTATACACCCCAGAGGTTTGAATATGGGGATAGACTGGCATTGCTTTTTATGATCTAATCAGTTTTGTTTATGTTTTGTTATGATTTATCTGATTGTATTTCTTTAGAGGTTTTGTATAGCATGTATAAAGTTTCTGATTCTCTGAAAGCATTTTGCTATCCACGGTGGGTTTGTGAGGTCTAGATATAGATTTTCTCCTTGTTCTGCCAGTGTTTTAACCCTCAAGAGGGGTGCATAGGGGGGACCCAGGCTTAGGTCTTGTCTGTATTTTGGACTATCAGATGTCTTAAATATCAGACGCACATTTAATTATGGTCACATTTTTGAGACCTAGTTCTAGTAGCCGTGCACTATTGAACACTGCTTTGTTACTTGTATTTACCTCACCTATTGGGATGGGGCCTGCCCTAACTAGAAATTGTTTCACTTATAGTTAAGGGGTGTCTGATTGCTACAGCGGTTGTAAAGTTCTGGCCGCCTGCCTTAAGCACTTTCTGTGTCATAGCACCGGCTTGAGTCACATGGTGTCAGGCAGGTATACAGATACCGGACCCCTACCTTCCCCTCCCCTATACACTTCATGTTGCTCAACACATATGACCTATCCACCACTTTACAATATCGTTACTCACACTGAGGTAGGGGCTTGTCCCCTACAGCCTATCAGAGTCCTAGCCGTGTTCAATGGGGGCGGGTAGCTCCAGGCTGATACGCATGCGCATATACAGCGATATTGTTCCATTTACTCTGTAAACTGTAAGCGCGAGTGCTGTGTGGGGCTTGACTGTAGTATATGGGATGGTAAGTGAGGAATGGCTCCCTGTTCACACATTACATTAGGTATGTCAGTCTGAACATGTAGGATTTACTTCTACAAATTGGGGGACTCCTGTTGTCTGTTATTATGACTGTAAAACTGTCAGTTACGAGTATGGGGTCTGTTACCCCGTGTTCTGTTTTATTTTCTTGCATGGTCCTGGCCCTCCCCTTCCCTCCCTAAGACGCATCATGGTGCCCACACTGTTACTATGTCACTACAGTAACATCATCTAGTCCGGGATAGGGGCTTGTCCACTACAACCTATTGGGAGCCTAGCTAGGGTCAAAGGGGGATGGGCTGATCCGGGGAGATACGCATGCGCACTTCCCTTTCCATTCCGATATTGACTGTGTGAGGAGCAAGAGCGAGTGCGGTCCGGTGCCTAGCATGGTCATACGGTATTTCACTTTGGCCATGAACTAACATATTACTGCTCCCTTGTCACGTACATAAGGTATAGGTCGTGTTAAATTGAGCGCATTGTATTCAGTTACATTGTTTGAGGTATTTAGGTGTCCATCATTAATAGCTAGTGTGATGTCAGAAAGTGTTTTTTAACATAAATGGGATGATTTGACCTAGGTTATGAAATATTTGTATCACAGTCTGTGGATTGCAACAATATTTGCATTTTAATATGATGAACTGCTGGGTTTCACCTGAACTCTTTTCTGTGCCTATTTAAAGATATTATGAAATGACTCTGTATATGATACTCTGCTACTGGCTTGTTGCTGTGATTTATGCACTATATGTACTATGTAGGGTGATTATATGTCTATTTGCTAACCAACCTTGAACTAATTAACCATGATTATTTGGGCTCTTTGATGTGATTGTTGCTTTTTTAATATATTTACTTTGAACTGTCTGTTTGGTTGCCATGGCAACCAGGTTTTGGCGGTTTTTGCACTAGGGGGAGGGGTTTATGTATGTTTAAATGTTTGGTTCACTTGTATGTTGTTGGTCTGATGAAGGGGAGCATTCCCCGAAACGTTACCGAATAAACTATCTGTTTAATACTTAAGTCCAGAGAGTGCTGTTTCCTGTTTTGCTACATTTCACTCACTCTAGCACCCTGGCCCTTGGAGAACTGTTTGTGAGAGTGCAACTGACTCTTTTTGCCTATATATATATATATATATATATATATATATATATATATATATTTTTTTTTTTTTTTTTTTTATTTTTTTTATTTTTTTGTTATGTTTACTGTTAGATGGGTTTTTGTTTTTTTTACTTTTACTGTGCCAGATTTTTACATTTCACTACTCTATTTTTTTCTAAAATTGGGCCTGTTATTTTTTTTTTAACCAAAACCCCTGTCAAACCTATGCATGGGGGACATAGGTGTTCTCAGGGTGCCTTGCAAAAAACAACCTGAAGTATGTTTTTGTAATAACTTACAACAGTCTCTCCTAAATCATAGTCAAAAAGCAATGTGTCTGTAAAAATGAAAATTGAAAAATTACCACCATACACTTTCTCCAATTTTTTGGGCTAAAACGGTTGCTTCAAAGGCATCAAAGCACACCATATACAATACCTTGGGGTGTCAATATTTAAAAAATATACACTTTCATGGCAATAAATAAAAGTGGGGTATGCGATAGGCCACAAACTAAAGATAGGCCTATCAGAAGAAATACTCTCATTGTTAATAACTAAAATCACAAGTCATAAATTTGTAACATAACCTTCCCAAAATCCTGGCAAACCTATGCATGGGGGGCATAGGTGTACTCAGGGTGCCTTGCAGAAAACAACCTGAAGTATTCTTTTGCAATAACTTACAACAGTCTCTCCTAAATCATAGTCAAAAAGCAATGTGTCTGTAAAAATGAAAATTGAAAAATAACCACCATACACTTTCTCCAATTTTTTGGGCTAAAACGGTTGCTTCAAAGGCATCAAAGCACACCATATACAATACCTTGGGGTGTCAACTTTTCAAATATATGCACATTCATGGAAAACAAATAAATTGGGGTATGTTAAAAGACCCCCCAAAAAGACGATAGGCAAAGAAAATATGTTAAATGTGAAACAAAATCACAAACGCATGTCAGACATTTGGAAGTGCACCCCCCAAACAAGCCACCAAATCTATGCATAGGTGGTATCACTGAACTCAGGAGATGTTGGTGACCACATATTGATTTCTTCTTTGGTAGTAACACATAACAGGAGCTGTGAATCCATGTCTAAAGTACAATGTATGTGAACAATAACACAAAAATATGAATGCCCAATAGTTTGACAAAGACTAGTGGTTAAATTAGTGCATGGAAAGTGTTAAAATACCTGCATTTGAAATACCCTAGGAAGTCTACTTTTCAAAAATATATGGTTTGATTGAGGTAAATTACATTGGCCGGCTTCAGAAATGTCTTAAATAGGACATGGGTGCATGGGATGTGAAAATTCAAAGTGGAAAAAATGGAATGGGCTTCCTAAAAATAAGGCCTTTTAGCCCCCAGAGAACTCAACACACCTATACATGGGTGGTATCACTGTAATCAGGAGAGGTTGTTGAACACATATTGAGGTGTTTTTTTCGGCAGTAACACATAACAGGAACTGAAAATCCATGCCTAAAGTACAATGTGTGTGAAAAATAACACAAAAAAATGACTACCCAAAAGTTTGACAAAGACTGGTGGTTGAATTAGTGCATGGAAAGTGTTAAAATATCAGCATTTTAAAAACCCTAGGGTGTCTACTTTTAAAAAATATATGGTTTGATGGGGGTAAATTCCATTGGCCAGCTTCAGAAATGTCCCAAATAGGACATGGGTGTATGATGACCAATATGAAAATTCCAAGTTGAAAAACTGGAATGCGCTACCTAAAAATAAGGCCATTTAGCCCCCAGAGAACCAGACACACCTATACATAGGTGGTATCACTGTACTCAGGAGATGTTGTTGAACACATATTGAGGTGGTTTTTGGCAGTAACACATAACAGGAACTGAAAATCCATGCCTAAATTACAATGTGTGTGAAAAATAACACAAAAAAATGACTACCCAAAAGTTTGACAAAGACTGGTGGTTGAATTAGTGCATGGAAAGTGTTAAAATATCAGCATTTGAAAAACCCTAGGGTGTCTACTTTTCAAAAATATTTGGTTTGATGGGGGTAAATTCCATTGGCCAGCTTCAGAAATGTCCCAAATAGGACATGGGTGCATGATGACCGATGTGAAAATTCCAAGTTGAAAAACTGGAATGCGCTACCTAAAAATAAGGCCATTTAGCCCCCAGAGAACCCGAGACACCTATACATAGGTGGTATCACTGTACTCAGGAGATGTTGTTGAACACATATTGAGGTGGTTTTTGGCAGTAACAAATAACAGGAACTGAAAATCCATGCCTAAAGTACAATGTGTGTGAAAAATAACACAAAAAAATGACTACCCAAAAGTTTGACAAAGACTGGTGGTTGAATTAGTGCATGGAAAGTGTTAAAATATCAGCATTTTAAAAACCCTAGGGTGTCTACTTTTCAAAAATATAAGGTTTGATGGGGGTAAATTCCATTGGCCAGCTTCAGAAATGTCCCAAATAGGACATGGGTGCATGATGACCGATGTGAAAATTCCAAGTTGAAAAACTGGAATGCGCTACCTAAAAATAAGGCCATTTAGCCCCCAGAGAACCCGACACACCTATACATAGGTGGTATCACTGTACTCAGGAGATGTTGTTGAACACATATTGAGGTGGTTTTTGGCAGTAACACATAACAGGAACTGAAAATCCATGCCTAAAGTACAATGTGTGAAAAATAACACAAAAAAATTACTACCCAAACGTTTGACAAAGACTGGTGGTTGAATTAGTGCATGGAAAGTGTTAAAATATCAGCATTTGAAAAACCCTAGGGTGTCTACTTTTCAAAAATATATGGTTTGATGGGGGTAAATTCCATTGGCCAGCTTCAGAAATGTCCCAAATAGGACATGGGTGCATGATGACCGATGTGAAAATTCCAAGTTGAAAAACTGGAATGCGCTACCTAAAAATAAGGCCATTTAGCCCCCAGAAAACCCGACACACCTATACATAGGTGGTATCACTGTACTCAGGAGATGTTGTTGAACACATATTGATGTGGTTTTTGGCAGTAACAAATAACAGGAACTGAAAATCCATGCCTAAAGTACAATGTGTGTGAAAAATAACACAAAAAAATGACTACCCAAAAGTTTGACAAAGACTGGTGGTTGAATTAGTGCATGGAAAGTGTTAAAATATCAGCATTTGAAAAACCCTAGGGTGTCTACTTTTCAAAAATATATGGTTTGATGGGGGTAAATTCCATTGGCCAGCTTCAGAAATGTCCCAAATAGGACATGGGTGCATGATGACCGATGTGAAAATTCCAAGTTGAAAAACTGGAATGCGCTACTTAAAAATAAGGCCATTTAGCCCCCAGAGAACCCGACACACCTATACATAGGTGGTATCACTGTACTCAGGAGATGTTGTTGAACACATATTGAGGTGGTTTTTGGCAGTAGCAAATAACAGGAACTGAAAATCCATGCCTAAAGTACAATGTGTGTGAAAAATAACACAAAAAAATGACTACCCAAAAGTTTGACAAAGACTGGTGGTTGAATTAGTGCATGGAAAGTGTTAAAATATCAGCATTTGAAAAACCCTAGGGTGTCTACTTTTCAAAAATATAAGGTTTGATGGGGGTAAATTCCATTGGCCAGCTTCAGAAATGTCCCAAATAGGACATGGGTGCATGATGACCGATGTGAAAATTCCAAGTTGAAAAACTGGAATGCGCTATCTAAAAATAAGGCCATTTAGCCCCCAGAGAACCCGACACACCTATACATAGGTGGTATCACTGTACTCAGGAGATGTTGTTGAACACATATTGAGGTGGTTTTTGGCAGTAACACATAACAGGAACTGAAAATCCATGCCTAAAGTACAATGTGTGTGAAAAATAACACAAAAAAATTACTACCCAAAAGTTTGACAAAGACTGGTGGTTGAATTAGTGCATGGAAAGTGTTAAAATATCAGCATTTGAAAAACCCTAGGGTGTCTACTTTTCAAAAATATATGGTTTGATGGGGGTAAATTCCATTGGCCAGCTTCAGAAATGTCCCAAATAGGACATGGGTGCATGATGACCGATGTGAAAATTCCAAGTTGAAAAACTGGAATGCGCTACCTAAAAATAAGGCCATTTAGCCCCCAGAGAACAAGACACACCTATACATAGGTGGTATCACTGTACTCAGGAGATGTTGTTGAACACATATTGACGTGGTTTTTGGCAGTAACAAATAACAGGAACTGAAAATCCATGCCTAAAGTACAATGTGTGTGAAAAATAACACAAAAAAATGACTACCCAAAAGTTTGACAAAGACTGGTGGTTGAATTAGTGCATGGAAAGTGTTAAAATATCAGCATTTGATAAACCCTAGGGTGTCTAATTTTCAAAAATATATGGTTTGATGGGGGTAAATTCCATTGGCCAGCTTCAGAAATGTCCCAAATAGGACATGGGTGCATGATGACCAATGTGAAAATTCCAAGTTGAAAAACTGGAATGCGCTACCTAAAAATAAGGCCATTTAGCCCCCAGAGAACCCGACACACCTATACATAGGTGGTATCACTGTACTCAGGAGATGTTGTTGAACACATATTGATGTGGTTTTTGGCAGTAACAAATAACAGGAACTGAAAATCCATGCCTAAAGTACAATGTGTGTGAAAAATAACACAAAAAAATGACTACCCAAAAGTTTGACAAAGACTGGTGGTTGAATTAGTGCATGGAAAGTGTTAAAATATCAGCATTTGATAAACCCTAGGGTGTCTACTTTTCAAAAATATATGGTTTGATGGGGGTAAATTCCATTGGCCAGCTTCAGAAATGTCCCAAATAGGACATGGGTGCATGATGACCGATGTGAAAATTCCAAGTTGAAAAACTGGAATGCGCTACCTAAAAATAAGGCCATTTAGCCCCCAGAGAACCCAACACACCTATACATAGGTGGTATCACTGTACTTGGGAGATGTTGTTGAACACATATTGAGGTGGTTTTTGGCAGTAACACATAACAGGAACTGAAAATACATGCATAAAGTACAATGTGTGTGAAAAATAACACAAAAAAATGACTACCCAAAGGTTTGACAAAGACTAGTGGTTGAATTAGTGCATGGAAAGTGTTAAAATATCAGCATTTGAAATACCCTAGGGTGTCTACTTTTCAAAAATATATGGTTTGATGGGGGTAAACTCCATTGGCCAGCTTCAGAAATGTCCCAAATAGGACATGGGTGCATGATGACCAATGTGAAAATTCCAAGTTGAAAAACTGGAATGTGCTACCTAAAAATAAGGCCATTTAGCCCCCAGAGAATCCGACACACCTATACATAGGTGGTATCACTGTACTCAGGAGATATTGTTGAACACATATTGAGGTGGTTTTTGGCAGTAACACATAATAGGAACTGAAAATACATGCCTAAAGTACAATGTGTCTGAAAAATAACAAAAAAAAATGACTACCCAAAAGTTTGACAAAGACTAGTGGTTGAATTAGTGCATGGAAAGTGTTAAAATACCAGCATTTGAAATACCCTAGGGTGTCTACTTTTCAAAAATATAAGGTTTGATGGGGGTAAATTCCATTGGCCAGCTTCAGAAATGTCCCAAATAGGACATGGGTGCATGATGACCGATGTGAAAATTCCAAGTTGAAAAACTGGAATGCGCTACCTAAAAATAAGGCCATTTAGCCCCCAGAGAACCCGACACACCTATACATAGGTGGTATCACTGTACTCAGGAGATATTGTTGAACACATATTGAGGTGGTTTTTTGCAGTAACACATAACAGGAACTGAAAATACATGCCTAAAGTACAATGTGTGTGAAAAATAACACAAAAAAATGACTACCCAAAAGTTTGACAAAGACTAGTGGTTGAATTAGTGCATGGAAAGTGTTAAAATACCAGCATTTGAAATACCCTAGGGTGTCTACTTTTCAAAAATATATGGTTTGATGGGGGTAAATTCCATTGGCCAGCTTCAGAAATGTCCCAAATAGGACGTGGGTGCATGATGAACGATGTGAAAATTCCAAGTTGAAAAACTGGAATGCGCTCTCTAAAAATAAGGGCTTTTAGCCCACAGAGAACCCAACACACCTATACATGGGTGGTATCACTGTACCCAGGAGATGCTACTGAAGACATATTAGGGTGTTATTCGGCAGTAACCCTTACCATTTTATCAGTAAATGTATTCTTAATTTGCTATTTGTCAAAAAATCAAATTATTTTTTTTCCCCCCCAAACTTTGGCATAGATTGGTGGTAAAATGGTTGCATGAAAAATACCCCAAGTTTAATACCTTAGGTTGTCTTCTTTTAAAAAATATATACATTTGAAGGGTTATTCAGGGATTCCTGACAGATATTGGTGTTACAATGTAACTATCGCCAATTTTGAAAAAA
Source organism: Bombina bombina (assembly GCF_027579735.1). Classification (NCBI taxonomy): domain Eukaryota; kingdom Metazoa; phylum Chordata; class Amphibia; order Anura; family Bombinatoridae; genus Bombina; species Bombina bombina. The sequence goes on along the minus strand of NC_069499.1, from coordinate 258,554,078 downwards.
CATGGTTTTGAAATAGCAAAGTGCTACTTGTACTTATTGCCCTATAACTTGTAAAAAAAAGCAAAGAACATGTAAACATTGGGTATTTATAAACTCAAGACAAAATTTAGAAACTGTTTAGCATTGGTATTTTATGGTGGTTGTAGATGTGTAAGAGATTTTGGGGCTCAAAGTTAGACAAAGTGTGTTTTTTTTAATTTTTTCCTAATATTTTATAATTTTTTATAGTAAATTATAAGATATGATGAAAGTAATGGTATCTTTAGAAAGTCCATTTAATGGCGAGAAAAACGGTATATAATATGTGTGGGTACAGTAAATGAGTAAGAGGAAAATAACAGTTAAACACAAACATCGCAGAAATGCAAAAATAGCCTTGGTCCCAGATGGTCAACAAATTGAAAAGTGGCCTGGTCACTAAGGGGTTAATATAGTGTTTGCTATGCAGGAGGGCGGCAGTTTAGGGGTTAATAGGAAGTTTATGGGTGTTAGTGTACTTTGTAACAGTTTAGTTATGAGTTTTGTGAAAACGGAATGGATGGTGTCGGTATAGGCTGTAACGCAAGCATTTTAGCCTCACTGCACAACCTGTAATACCGGCGCTATGGAAATCCCACACAAAAACATCATTTTTTTGAGTGCGGGATTGACGTTGCGTTACAGGCTAAAATGCTTGTGGTATAGCTATACCGACACAACTCCGAATAGTGCGTTCCTGCTTTTACGCTGAAATTGCTATTTTTAGCGTTAAAAGCACCAACGCAAAACTCGTAATCTAGGTGATTGTGAATTTAAATAAAGTAAAAGTTATAGCTACTGCTACTGGTAAAAACCAGTAGCAGCTCATTATTTTTAAAGAACCACTAAATACAGTAGCATTGCATAATTAAAAAGTGCATAATAAAAAAACAATGCAATAAACTTACTCGTTTCACAAAAGCAATAATTTGTTTTCTTGCAAAAATGTTTTCTCTTTTATTTGCCACCCCGCTGTACCATATGACAGACATCAGCCAATTACTGACTAGTATACATATTCTCTGTGACCTTGTGCACATGCTCAGTAGGAGCTAGTGCCTCAAAAAATGTGGATATAAAAATATTGTGCAAAATTTTATAATGGAAGTAAATTGGAAAGATTTTAAAAATTGCATGCTCTTTCTAAATCATGAGAGTTTAATTTTCACTTAAAGGGACAATCAAGTCCAAAAAAACCTTTCATGATTTAAATAGGGAATGTAATTTTAAACAACTTTCCAATTTACTTTTATCACCAATTTTGCTTTGTTCTCTTGGTATTCTTAGTTGAAAGCTAAACCTAGGAGGTTCATATGCAAATTTCTTAGACCTTGAAGACTGCCTCTAATTTGAATGCATTTTGACCACTAGAGGGCAATAGTTAATGTGTTTCATATAGATAACATTGAGATCATGCACGTGAAGTTACCCTGGAGTGAGCACTGAGTGGCTAAAATGCAAGTCTGTCAAAAGAACTGAAATAAAGGGTCAGTTTGCAGAAGCATAGATACAAGGTAATCACAGAGGTAAAAAGTGTATTTCTATAACAGTGTTGGTTATGCAAACTGGGGAATGGGTAATAAAGGGATTAACTTTCTTTTTAAACAACAAAAATTCTGGTGTTGACTGTCCCTTTAAGTGTTCATAATTAATGTCATCTCGCTTATTCCCTCTCCTCTTTTCTCTTTGTCGTCTCTTCATATTATTACCATCCCCTCAACTATCACGTTTTGACAGTAATCTGGAATGTTGTAACCAACCAAGAAGCTGAACAAATTGTAAGTGAAAGAAAACTGAAAGGCAGAGGCTTATATCATGTTTTTGAGCCACCTCTAATAGGGTAAGGAACAGAGATGGGTTAGTGCGTCCAACATCGCTCTAGAACAACTAATACTTTCAATGGATATCGCAACCATGCTAAATAGCGCTGGTATTAAAAGTTGAAAGTTAAAGCTTGCACTCAAGTGAAAGTCAAAACTGCGCTAGAATATTTAGCATGACTTGAGTCCTGAAGTAAAGTATGTGTTAAAAAAAAATCACAAAACACATCAAAAACATATTAAAATAAACTATTACACTAATTTACACTTTTTAATAAATAATACCATTTTAATATTAATAATAAAATATTAAAAGGGTTTAAAGGGATATGGTATATGGCAAGGTGTTTGACTGGAAAGGGCTCCTATGTCTAAATATGAGTATGTGTGTATGTATGCATTTATCTATATATGTGTATGTATGTGTTTACATATGTATTTATCTGTTTATTTGTGTAAATATGCATGTGCACACATACATACATATTTTTATACATAAACTCACACACACACATATATATATTTACATATATATATATAATTTTGAGCCATTCTCAGTGAAATACCTTGAAACATGAGATATTTCAATGTGTTTTAGAAATACTTGCAATTCATATGTTCTTCATTTAGAAAAGAATATTTTTATTTTTAAATAGATATTTCTATATATATATATCTGTATATACAAAATATATATATATATATATATATATATATATATATATATATATATATATATATATATATATATATATATATATATATATATATGTATATATTTATAAAGATATATAGGCATGGCTATATTTTACAAAAAAATCTTCTATATAGAACTATCTATTTAAAAATAAAGAGAACATTTTCTTCTATGTGAAGAACATAGGAATTTTAAGTATTCCTAACGCACCTTTGGCTTTAGCGGAGTTCATCTAGTGCAGTATCGACTTAGCACTCAATTGATAACAAATAGTTTTTTAGAAATGTGCTGCTTGTGTGCTAACTTTTTACATTCAACTTATAATATGTGTGCTAAACAGACCCGCGCTAATTTATTTCTTTGAGCATAGTTTGCTTGCAAGCAGAAAAAAAATTAGCGCGCCACTTGTAGTCTGGCCCTAAATGTTTTCAGAATGTAATGTATAACAAATTTTTTTTAAAATAATTTTCTCGTTGGGGGAGATTGCAAGTTGTGCAGTACGGCTTTCCGCTAAAAAAATGGCCTTTGAGTGCGGAATGGTCAGCTCACCGATATTACAAGTTGCACGTTGTGACTTTAACGTGATCGTTATGGCCTATACCACAACGATCCATTCCGCAATCAAAGACCAGTAGTTATAGATTTTGAGAAACAAAAATGTTTCACAAAACTCATAACAAATATGTTACAAAGTACACTAAAACCCATAGACTACCTATTAACCCCTAAACCGTCACCCCCCCCGCATTGCAAATACTATAATAAACCTAGTAACCCCTAAACCTCTGCCCATCTACATTGCGACTCACTAAACAAACCTTTTAACCCCTAAACCTCCGACCTCCCACATTGCTACACCCTAAATAAACCTATTAACACCTAAACCGCCCCCCCACATCATGACAAACTAAATTACACTATTAACCCCCTAAACCCCAAAAGAAAGTTCTTTTGTAACTTGTAATGGCTCTGTTACAGAAATAACGGTACGGACCAATTTCGCACGGTGTGTATGCTACTGCTATACCGCACAACTTGTAATCTCGCTCTATCTGAATTATGAAAGAAAATTGTCTTTCATGCGCCTTTAAAACAGAGAGGCGATAAAGCACCAAAATATAAGAAAATTAAAAATCACAAATTCCCAATAAAAAAATCACAAATTTAATTCATGAAAAATGTGCTTGTAGTTTTGATCTAGATGTTTGTTTTTATAATTCTGTTCTCTGCTCATGCTGAACTGTGCGAATATTCTTATTTGCACTCATTTCATTGATAAAACCACTTTGCTGTACACTTAGTACTCAATCTAAAAAACAAAACAAACTAACAGGATCTGAGGCTTTACACCTGGGAGGAAAAGGTCAAATTGGAAGCTGAGTGTTTTCCTTTTTCTGTTGTCACGTCTTATGTTTTGTGAAGTGACTGGTATTTTGTTTGTTGTCCTGAATCTGTGGAATGTTTGACCCCATCCCATGTAGTGATATGTAGGGGGTGACAGTTGTACTTTCATAGGCAATGTACACAGCTTTTCAAACCCAGAGGCTTCTGGTTTAAAGGGACTAGAAACACATTTTTCCCCTTTCATCAGATAGAGCATAGATTTTTAAACAAACTTTCCAAATTACTTCTGTTATCACATTTGCTTCATTCTCGTGGTATCCTTTGTTGAAGCAGCAGCAGCAATGTAATACTGGGAGCTAGCTGATCACATCAGGTGAGCCAATGATAAGGAACATCTATGTGCAGCAACCAATCAGCAGCTTGCTCTCGGTAGTGCCCTGCTGCTCCTAAACCTATCGCGATATGATTTTTAACAATGGACACCAAAAGAATAAACCAAATTAGATAACAGAAATATATTGCAAATTTGTTAAAAATTGCATCCTCTGTCTGAATCATAAAAATTTAAATTTGACCTTACTGTCCCTTTAATAGTTTAAGAAATAGTAAAATACACAGAAATGTTATTCTATTTCTTTCAACCAAAGGAATATTGTAACAAATTACAAAAGTTGCAAATATTTTTTTTCCCGTAATTTACAAACTGAGAACAATTAACCCACTGGATGCCAAGGAACAATGGAATAACTTCTTATGCAATGCATTTAAAGCTTCTTTAAAGTGGTAAAAAAAACTGCGTTAAATAAAAATAAAATAAGCTCTGTTCTGTGTTTGCTTGACAATATGAGTAAAGAGGATCTGCGAGACTCTGGTACTGCCTTTTACATAAACAAATGTAGAACTTCTCTCTGTTTAATAGCATTTTGCATGGCATCTGCTGGCATACAACATTTTCACAGCTTCCATCATTAGAATAGGTATATATGTTTGTACTGACAAAGGGTTTTCTTTTACAGATAAAAATAGAAATTTGAAAAAAAAAAAATATGGAAACTACAGCTTGTATTCTTTCACAAGTCAATTATATGTAATCTTTTTTTCTCTCTCTCTGTTTCTGAAGAATATTCAAAGGAAAATATCAAATGCCCTTGTTGTTCTGCTACTAAACAAAATACAGTCTGCATAATTTTTGTGACATATTTGCACTGCATAATTGCTATACATTAGCGTTTTGGAAGTCTCCGATTCATGTGTATTAACATAGCAGTTAATACAGTGCTCAATTTTAAAAGCTTATTAAACTATCATACTTTCCAGTTATTAAATGTGCAGATTATATGACTTTTTCCATGCAAGTATGTAACTAGCTTCAAATAAAATAGAACATACATACTGCTACACCAGAAGTGTCTGCTCCTATTGAATTCTTAAAGGGACAATCTAGTCAAAATTAAACTTTCATGATTCGGATAGGGAATGCAATTTTAAATACCTTTCCAATTTACTTTTATCCTTGTGCTTTGTTCTCTGGGTATTATTTGTTGAAACCTAAACCTTGGTGGGCTCATATACTAATTTCTAAGTCCTTGAAGGCCACCTCGGATCTCAGTGCAATTTGACAGTTTTTCACAGCTAGACAGCGCTAGATCATGTGTGCTCCATAGATAGCATTGTGCTAACTCCAGTTGAGTCAGCACTGATTGGCTAAAACATAATTCTGTCAAAAAACTGAATTAAAGAAGGCAGTTTGCAGAGGCTTAGATACAAGGTAATCGCAGAGGTAAAAAGTATATTAACATAACCGTGTTGGTTATGCAAAACTAGGGAATGGGTAATAAAGGGATTATCTATATTTTTTAACAATAACAATTCTGGAGTAGACTGTCCCTTTAAAGCTTTATGAACTTGAAAAAAGTAAGCAGTATATTAAAGGGACATTAAATGCCTAAATGGTATGTTGTGATTTACCAAGGCACCTTTACATTATAGGTAAAGGCCCCATTTATTAATCTTCTTGTCAACAAAGTTCTCATAGAGAGCAGCATCGGCTGGTGGAATTTAAAATTGCTATTGAGTTAGTAACTTACGGTAAGGGGGATTGTGATCTCTGAGTTTGATGATGTCCACGCATCCTAAATGCGATCTGATATTTGACAAATACAAGAATAGTGTTATAATTTGCATTGTGATCACTCTGGGGTTTAGAGCCAATAAACAGCTGACAAGCGTGATCTACTAGATTGGAATCAACCCTTATATTTGCTACCATGAATTTAAAGTTTAAATGTAATTTAAGTAGTAGAATGGAATATAGGCAAATTATAATTGAGTGAAGAAACTTGAAGCTCGTTAACTTCAGGACTGCAGATATTACCACCTTGTTAACGCCCTCTCCCAAAAGAATTCTATGGAGTGCACTACAAAAAGCCTTATTATTTATGGCTTGTACGCTAATCCGACACTGCACTAGATCAACTGCGCTAAAGCTGAAGGTGCGTTAGTGAATACTTCACATTCCTATGTTTATCACTTAGAAGAAAATGTTCTTTGTTTTTTCAAAAGCAAAAAATACATATAGATAGATAGATAGATAGATAGATAGATAGATAGATATAGATATATAGATGCACACAGTAATATTTAAAATAAAAATGGGAGAGTCAGTTGCATTTTGTGCAAAAGGAATAAGCCCAGGGCCACGTCAAGGTCTCTCTCCTCCTGGGTCCCTAACCAAGCAGCTACATAATACATACCTTCAAACAAACTGAGAAACAGTGTGTCACAGGCCTTTGTAACTCCTTTAAAGGGATAGTCTAGTCAAAATTAAACTTTCATGATTCAGATAGAGCACGACATTTTAAGCAAATTTCTAATTTACTCCTATTATCAATTTTTATTTGTTCTCTTGGTATCTTTATTTGAAAAAGCAAGAATGTAAGCTTAGGAGCCAGACCATTTTTGGTTCAGAACCTGGGCAGCGCTTGCTGATTGGTGTCTAAATGTAGCCACCAAGCAAGAGCTACCCAGGTGCTGAACCAAAAATGGGCCAGCTCCTAAGCTTACATTCTTGCTTTTTAAAATAAAGATACCAAGAGAATGAAGAAAATTGATAATATCATGAGAGTTTAATTTTGACAAAACTATCCATTTAAGTAAATACAAAACACAGAAACGGGCCCCACTCTCAGACTGGGCAGGGTACACATCCCAAGTCACTGTGAACCCCACAGCCCTGAATACTTACAGATAGCTGTTCCCATCAACCCAGGCAGTTAACCCCTGAGCATCCTGGGTGAGAGGCCCAAATGGAAAGTTACAAAAATTACTAACACAACACACAGAAAACCTAGCACTCACTAGCAAGCAGCAGCCACACAGTAATATTTGGCACCAAAAGAATAAGCCTAGGACCACGTCAATGTCTCTACCCTCCTGGGTCCCTAACCAAGCAGCTACACAATAGGTCTTCAACCTGAGAAACAACACCAGTGTGTCACAGGCCTTTGTAATTTAACACAGAAACGGACCGCACTCTCAGAATGGACAGGGTGCACTTCCCAAGTCACTGTGAATCACACAGCCCTGAATACTTACAGACAGCTGCTCAGTTCCCATCAACCCAGGCAGTTAACTCTTAGCAGCCTGGGTAACAAGCCAAAAGGAAAACTTACAAAAATTATTAACACAACACTCAGAAAACCTGGCAGTCACAAGCAAGCACACAGTAATATAGGTTGCTGGGAACTGTGCAGCTGTCTGTAAGTATTCAAGGCTGTGGTGTTCACAGTTACTTGGGATGTGTACCCTGTCCGGTAGAAATAGATAGATAGATAGATAGATAGATAGATAGATAGATAGATAGATAGATAGATAGATAGATAGATAGATAGATAGATAGATAGATAGATGATAGATAGATGATAGAGATAGATAGAAAGAAAGATAGAGATAGATAGAGATAGATAGATGATAGATAGATAGATAGATAGATAGATAGATAGATAGATAGATAGATAGATAGATAGATAGATAGATAGATAGATAGATAGATAGATAGAGATAGATAGAAAGATAGAGATAGATAGATAGATAGATAGATAGATAGATAGATAGATAGATGATAGACTATATAATATCTACAGATGTATATATAGAAATATATATTTAAAGTGAAGAACAAAGGAATGTCATGCATTTATATTCAAAACACATTAGAAAATTAAAATAGAATAAAAATGGCATTGCCTTTTTCAAGGTTTTTGACTGGGAAGGGCTCAAATGTGAATATAAATGTCTATATATGTCTATATATGTGTTTAATATGTTTATATATGTATGCACACACATATTTACACATATAAACACATAAAAACAAATGTATACACATATAGAAACATTTATATACACACATATATTTAGACATGCATATACCAAAAAAACATAACAATTTTTAACCCTTTAAAGGGTCAGTAAACCTTAAAATTAATGTTATATAATTCTGCACATAGTGCAGAATTATATAACATTATATTAGCCAAACTTTATAACACATAATATTCCCTTTTCATTTTTAACAAAAAACGCTATTTTACAGACCCGCTCTCTGCGCTCTGCTGAGCGGGTCTGCTTTTTTTACACAGCGCATCGGGACGGCTGTATAGTCACAGCCCGGCCCGACCGCGCCATAAGATTAAGTGCAGCTCGCTCCTGCTGTCAGACAGAGCAGGAGCGAGCTGCACTTAATCTTATGGCGCGGTCGGGCCGGGCTGTGACTATACAGCTGGCCCGATGCGCTGTGTAAAAAAAGCAGACCCACTCAGCAGAGCGCAGAGAGCGGGTCTGTAAAACAGCGTTTTTTGTTAAAAATGAAAAGGGAATATTATGTGTTATAAAGTTTGGCTAATATAATGTTATATAATTCTGCACTATGTGCAGAATTATATAACATTAATTTTAAGGTTTACTGTCCCTTTAATAATGTTTTATCAATATTTAAATTATATTTCTCTTGCGAGGTGTATCCAGTCCACGGATTCATCCATTACTTGTGGGATATTCTCATTCCCTACAGGAAGTGGCAAAGAGAGCACACAGCAGAGCTGTCCATATAGCTCCCCCTCTAGCTCCACCCCCCAGTCATTCTCTTTGCCGGCTCTAAGCACTAGGGTATCTCTACGGGAGGGTAAAGTGAATGTGGTGTTAGAATTGTAGTTTTATATCTTCAATCAAAAGTTTGTTATTTTTAAATGATACCGGTTTGTACTATTTACTCTCTGGCAGAAAAGAGATGAAGAATTCTGCTGAGAGGAAGATGATTTTAGCATGTTGTAACTAAAATCCATTGCTGTTCCCACACAGGACTGAGGAGTACCAGAAAACTTCAGTTGGGGGGAACAGTTTGCAGGCTTTGACTGCAATAAGGTATGTTCAGTCATTTATTCTAGACAAGACTGAGATAATGCTAGAAGACTGACAAGATCCCCATGTGGGGAGGGTAAGCTATGTTCTGAGACTTAGTAAAGAATTGAATGCTTACATAACAGGGCTAGTTATGCTGGTTGACACTATTTCAGGGCAATCGATTATTTGGTTTAAGAAATACTCATTGGAGACACTTTTTAAGCACTTTGGAGTGTTTGCTGGGGTTATTATCCACATGGCACAAATTTAGTCAATTAGAAGTGATTTTTGTAGGCCTCACAACTCCGGAGTGGAGTGGGAGGGGCCTAATTTTGCGCCTCAGATGCGCAGTTAGAATTGCAAGACAATGCTGCTTCACATGGAGGGTCCTGCTGCTGATTGAGGGCCTAAAAGAACCTTTATTTCCCCAAATCTGATCCCTAAGGGCAAGGTATGGCCACAGCAGTGCTGTGGCAAGGTGCTGTAGTTCCTTAACCGATTGTGGGCTTTAGGCTGTTTAGGTTTGGGCATTAAGGGGTTAATCGTTCTGTAACTTGTGGTGCAATCATATTAAGGCCTTAGGTACATACTGTGAAAATTTCAAAAGGATTGGTGCATTTTTCACTGTTTTGTAAAATTGTGTGCTCTTTTTATTTCTTAAAGGCACAGTAACGTTTTTTCAAATTGTGCATTTTATTTGTTTAAAGTGATTTCTAAGCCTGTTTGTACATATTACTAGTCTGTTAAACATGTCTGACACTAAGGAAAATCCTTGTTCAATGTGTTTAGAAGCCATGGTGGAACCCCCTCCTAGAATGTGTCCCAATTGCACTAATATGTCTATACACTTTAAAGATCATATTGTTGCACTTAAAAGTGTGGCCCAAGACTGAAGGTAATGAGGATAGTCCGTCTACCTCTCCCCATGTGTCACAACCAGTTACACCGGCTCAAGCAATGCCTAGTACCTCTAGTGTGTCTGTTCCTATTACATTGCAACAACTAGCGGCAGTCATGGATAATTCCCTTGCGGCCTTTCTATCTAAACTGCCAGTTTTCCCTGCAAAGCGCAATATCTGTGTTTTAAGAACAGATTATGAGCAGTCTGAAGCTTTGGTAGCCTTATCTGATGTGCCCTCACAACGCTCTGAAGTGGGGGTGAGGGATTTGATGTCTGAGGGAGAAATTTCCGACTCAGGAAAGGTTTCTCATCAGGCAGAGTCAGATACATTGGCATTTAAATATAAATTAGAACACCTCCGCGTATTACTAAGGGAGGTATTAGCTACTCTGGATGATTGTGACCCTATGGTGGTCCCAGAGAAATTGTGTAAAATGGACAAGTACCTAGAGGTCCCTGTATACACTGATGCGTTTCTGGTCCCTAAGAGGGTTGCAGATATCGTTACTAGGGAGTGGGATAGACCAGGTGTCCCTTTTGTCCCCCCCCCCTATTTTTAAGAAAATGTTCCCCATAACTGACCCCATGCGGGACTCGTGGCAAACGGTCCCTAAGGTAGAGGGGGCTGTTTCTACACTTGCTAAATGCACAACTATACCAATCGAAGACAGTTGTGCTTTTAAAGACCCTATGGATAAAAAGTTAGAGGGTTTACTTAAGAAAATTTTTGTTCAACAAGGTTTTCTTCTCCAACCTATTGCCTGCATTATTCCTGTAACTACTGCAGCTGCTTTCTGGTTTGAGGCGCTGGAGGACTCACTCCAGACGGAGACCTCATACGAGGAAATTATGGATAGAATTAAGGCTTTAAAGCTGGCTAATTCTTTTATCACAGATGCCGCTTTGCAATTAGCCAAGTTGGCGGCAAAAAATTCAGGTTTCGCCATTATGGCGCGCAGAGCGCTTTGGCTCAAGTCCTGGTCGGCCGATGTGTCGTCATAATCCAAATTGTTAAATATTCCTTTCAAAGGAAAGACCCTTTTCGGGCCAGAATTGAGAGAGATTATTTCAGAAATCACCGGGGGAAAGGGCCATGCTCTCCCTCAGGACAAGCCTTTCAAAACTAAAAACAAAGCTAATTTTCGTTCCTTTTGTAATTTCAGGAACGGTCCCACTTCAGCCTCTATGGCTGCAAACAAAGATAATGCTTCACAGCCCAAGGCAACCTGGAAGCCTTACCAGGGATGGAACAAGGGTAAACAGGCCAAAAAGCCTGCAGCTGCTACCAAGAATGAAGGGGTAGCCCCCGATCCGGGACCGGATCTAGTAGGGGGCAGACTCTCTCTCTTCGCTCAGGCCTGGGCAAGAGATGTTCACGATCCCTGGGCATTAGAGATTGTTTCCCAGGGATATATTCTAGAATTCAAGGACTCCCCTCCAAGGGGAAGGTTCCACATTTCTCGTCTGTCCACAGACCAGACAAAGAAAGAGACGTTCTTACGCTGTGTAGAAGATCTACATACGATGGGAGTGATATACCCAGTCCCAATGGCAGAACAAGGACTGGGTTTTTACTCAAACCTGTTTGTGGTTCCCAAAAAAGAAGGAACTTTCAGACCAATCCTGGATCTAAAAATTCTAAACAGATTCCTCAGAGTCCCATCATTCAAGATGGAGACCATTCGGACAATCTTACCTATGATCCAGGAAGGTCAATATATGACTACCATGGATCTAAAGGATGAGTACCTACACATTCCTATCCACAAAGATCATCATCAGTTTCTCAGGTTCACTTTTCTAGACAAGCATTACCAGTTTGTGGCTCTTCCATTCGGGTTAGCCACTGCTCCCAGAATTTTTCACAAAGGTACCAGGGTCCCTTCTGGCGGTTCTAAGACCGCGGGGCATAGCAGTGGCGCATTATTTGGACGACATCTTAATTCAGGCGCCGTCTTTTCAAAGAGCCAAGTCTCACATGGAAATTGTATTGGCCTTTCTTAGGTCTCATGGGTGGAAGGTGAATGTCAAAAAGAGTTCTCTATCCCCACTCACAAGGGTTCCATTCCTAGGAACTCTCATAGATTCGGTAGAAATGAAAATATTTCTGACGGAGGTCAGAAAGTTAAAGCTTTTAACTACTTGCCGAGTTCTTCATTCCATTTCTCGGCCATCTGTAGCTCAGTGCATGGAGGGAATCGGAATAATGGTAGCGGCAATGGACATAGTCCCTTTTGCTCAAATTCATCTCAGACCACTACAACTGTGCATGCTCAAACAGTGGAATGGGGATTATGCAGATTTGTCTCTTCAAATACAGTTGGACCAGGGGACCAGAGATTCTCTTCTCTGGTGGTTGTCTCAGGATCACCTGTCTCAGGGAATATGTTTCCGCAGACCAGAGTGGATCGTTGTAATGACCGACACCAGTCTGTTAGGCTGGGGTGCGGTCTGGGACTCCCTGAAAGCTCAGGGCTTATGGTCTCGGGAAGAAGCTCTTCTCCCGATAAACATTCTGGAACTGAGGGCGATATTCAATGCGCTTCAGGCATGGCCTCAACTAGCTGCGGCCAAATTCATCAGATTTCAGTCGGACAACATCACGACTGTAGCTTACATCAATCATCAGGGGGGAACAAAGAGTTCCTTAGCGATGAAGGAAGTAACCAAAATAATCAGGTGGGCAGAGGATCACTCCTGCCATCTCTCAGCAATTCACATCCCAGGAGTAGACAACTGGGAGGCGGATTTTCTAAGTCGTCAGACTTTTCACCCGGGGGAGTGGGAACTCCACCTGGAGGTATTTGCCCAGCTGACTCAGCTATGGGGCACTCCAGAGTTGGATCTGATGGCGTCCCATAAGAACACCAAACTTCCTCTCTACGGATCAAGGTCCAGGGACCCCCAGGCGGTTTTGATAGATGCTCTAGCAGCACCTTGGTCCTTCAATCTGGATTATGTTTTCCCACCGTTTCCTCTTCTCCCTCGTCTGGTTGCCAGAATCAAGCAGGAGAAGGCTTCGGTGATTCTGATAGCGCCTGCGTGGCCACGCAGGACTTGGTATGCAGACCTAGTGGACATGTCATCTGTCCCACCATGGACACTGCCAATGAGGCAGGATCTTCTAATTCAGGGTCCATTCAAGCATCCAAATCTAGTTTCTCTGTGTCTGACTGCTTGGAGATTGAACGCTTAATTCTATCAAAGCGTGGTTTCTCTGAGTAAGTTATAGATACTCTGATTCAGGCTAGAAAGCCTGTCGCCAGGAAAATCTATCATAAGATATGGCGAAAATATATTTGTTGGTGTGAATCCAAGGGTTACTCATGGAGTAAGATTAGGATTCCCAGGATATTGTCTTTTCTCCAAGACGGATTGGAGAAAGGATTGTCAGCTAGTTCCTTAAAGGGACAGATATCTGCTCTGTCTATCCTTTTACACAAGCGTCTGGCAGAGGTACCAGACGTTCAAGCGCTTGCTCAGGCTTTAGTCAGAATCAAGCCTGTCTATAAACCTGTGGCTCCGCCATGGAGTCTAAATTTAGTTCTTTCAGTTCTTCAAGGGGTTCCGTTTGAACCTTTACATTCCATAGATATTAAGTTATTATCTTGGAAAGTTTTGTTTTTGGTAGCTATATCTTCTGCTCGAAGAGTTTCAGAATTATCTGCCTTACAGTGTGATTCACCTTACCTGGTGTTCCACGCAGATAAGGTAGTTTTACGTACCAAGCCTAGATTTCTTCCTAAAGTTGTTTCGAACAAGAATATTAACCAAGAAATAGTTGTTCCTTCTCTGTGTCCTAATCCTTCTTCGAAGAAGGAACGTCTGTTGCACAATCTTGATGTGGTTCGTGCTTTAAAATTCTATTTACAAGCAACCAAGGATTTCAGACAAACATCCTCCTTGTTTGTTATCTATTCTGGTAAGAGGAGTGGTCAGACTGCTACCTCTCTTTCCTTTTGGCTGAAAAGCATCATCCGTTTGGCCTATGAGACTGCTGGCCAGCAGCCTCCTGAAACAATTACTGCTCATTCTACTAGAGCAGTGGCTTCCACATGGGCTTTTAAAAACGAGGCTTCGGTTGAACAGATTTGTAAGGCAGCGACTTGGTCTTCACTGCATACTTTTTCCAAATTTTACAAATTCGATAGTTTTGCTTCTTCGGAGGCTATTTTTGGGAGAAAGGTTTTGCAAGCAGTGGTGCCTTCCGTTTAAGGTACCTGTCTTGTTCCCTCACGTCATCTGTTTCCTAAAGCTTTGGTATTGGTATCCCACAAGTAATGGATGAATCCGTGGACTGGATACACCTTGCAAGAGAAAACAGAATTTATGCTTACCTGATAAATTACTTTCTCTTGCGGTGTATCCAGTCCACGGCCCGCCCTGGCATTTAAGTCAGGTAAAATATTTTTTCATTTTAACTACAGTCACCACTGCACCCTATGGTTTCTCCTTTTTCTTCCTAACCTTTGGTCGAATGACTGGGGGGTGGAGCTAGAGGGGGAGCTATATGGACAGCTCTGCTGTGTGCTCTCTTTGCCACTTCCTGTAGGGAATGAGAATATTCCACAAGTAAAGGATGAATCTGTGGACTGGATACACCGCAAGAGAAAGTAATTTATCAGGTAAGCATAAATTCTGTTTTTTTTTATTAAAAAGTGTATATATGAGTGTAATACTTTATTTTTAATATGTGTTTTGTAATTTATTTTTATTTTTAACCCTTTACCCTTTTAACACTTTACTTCAGTCCTCAAGTCGCAATACATTTTCTTGCTCACTTTTGGTTTTCACTTGAGCATAACCTTTAGCTTTCAACTATTTAGCACAGTCGCAATATCCATTTAAAGTACAGGTCGCACTTGAGCAATGTTGGCCATGCTAACCCTTCTCTGGTAAATGTGATTTACCATGGACTTGTAATATCAAGTTGAAAACTAATGTTATCACGGTCCAGCAACACTGCTTATCGCATTGAACGCTTTCATTAGCGCACCACTTGTAATCTAGCCCTAAGTGATTTTTTTTTATAGAAAGTAATTAGGGTTAAGTGGACCTCAGTTTTAAGAATATTGCAGCTGAGGTAAAGCATGTCATAAGCCAAACTTTACAGCCAAGTTTTACTACATAGCTATTTAGCACCATCTTGAAATATATATGTTTCACAAGTCATTCGCAATTCATATCTGTTGTATTCTAAAAACTGCAAACCTGCATATGCCTGGTGCCTTTCATCAATGTCTAAGAGTTCCGTGGACAGTTGCAGAGGTCCCCTGCTCAACTTGTGATACTAATCTATTGTTATGTAAGCTACTAATGTATTACTAAAGTTAACCATGTCTTCATTTTATAAAAAACAAAAGATCTAATTGTTCAATTTTATTATTACATTTTAATCTAATTATCTCATTATCTAATTGTCTTAATATATAAATATAAATTATCAAAATAATGATATTGATCTTTTTCCCTACACCTTTCACAATGTAAAAGATCACTTAGAGTCTGTTCCACAACAATTTTATAGCTTCAGAATTAACCTCTGAAATAAGACTATCACCAAGATTCTACACCCGCCATAGCTAATCATTTTAGGTTAATAGAAGATATGGTCAAAATATAATTAGAATTTGCAATTCAATTATTATTATTTTTTTATTTAACATATTTGCAAAAAGACTATGAAATTAATATCTTTAAATGTCAGATTAGTCTTTGATTACTTTTTATCTAGTTTAGGCCTATAAAAAATTAGATCAAGGGGCATATTTATCAATGTTCGAGCGGACATGATATGAAGTAGCGTATCATGTCTGCCGCACATTGATAAATGCTGACAGCATAAGCTGTCAGCATTTATCATTGCACCAGCAGTTCTTGTGAAATGCTGGTGCAATGCCACCCCCTGCAGATTTGCAGCCAATCGGCCGCTAGCAGGGGGTGTCATTCAACCCGATCATATTAGATTGGGTTGATTTCTGTCCGTGGCTTTAGAGCAGGCAGACAAGTTATGGAGCTGCGGTCTTTAGGCCGCTGCTTCATAACTTCTGTTTCTGGTGAGCCTTTGCCCCATTGTGTGTACCTAGAATGTCCTGACTGGTTGTTCTCCTTGTAACATTTTGCAGCTGATAAACTATGGACACAAAAGTCTAACATACCTTCTAGCTGTTAACATAATAACTAACAGTAAGATCAATTATTTTCATAGACTTTTATTGAGATGGTTTTGTTACTACCTGCTTTTACATTGAAAACTGGAATAAGATATGACCCCAGGAATGTCATTGGGGTTCTTGATGGGGATATCACCCTAAAAGCAAAATCACGCCTGACTCTACCACAGTCACTGTGTTAGCATGTGTTATTGAATATCTCATGCAATTTAATTTTGCTACAAGGGTGTGCACAAGATCACAGTCACAATCTGCTGTAGATTTCTTTCATCCAGTGCAATAATCCAAACCCAAGGTCGGAACTCTGTACCTAATTTGAAACCTTAAAGGGACACTAAACCCAAAATGTTTCTTTCATGATTAAGGTAGAGAATACAATTTTAAACAACATTCCAATTTACTTGTATTATCTAATTTGCTTAATTTTTAGGTGGTAGTTTCAACAGGCAAATATTACTATTTCAAATAACAAAATAAAGGTAAAGGGCCACTTGTAAACAATTTATTATGAAACAGCAAGTAGAATGAACCAATTGGGAACCTAGTAAAAAGAGTAAAAATACTGGACAATGTCCTGTTAAGAGAGTAGGGTATAAGTGACAATGTTAGGATTGGTAAGATTTCACAAGATAAAGATCGCCGGATGTCACCTAACAAAAAGAGTTAGATTGCATGGGAATATTACAACAAAAGGACTTTATAGAGTACATCATCAGGTGGTGGGAAGTTAAATACAAGACCTATGAATACGTTTTGAGAAGTTACCAGCATATCCAGCTCAGATTTGCTTTTCAGAAGACAGATACAGTATATACCCTGGCTTGAAATATATGTTACCTGAAGCATAAGAACTATATGTTGGAATACAGCTGTTACAGCTTTGTTAGCATATTGCTCCAGCTGGAATGGCACTATTATAGATGTGATGAGAGACTGCTAATTCCATTTGTAAATGTAGCTTTTCACCTATAGACAAAAACCTGGTAGCTTTCAATCCATTTTTAGGATCATTATACCACCTTCTCCATCAGGATGTGAAAGGCACAAAGCGTTTTAATGTTAGAGAGTGTTGGTCTCGTGATCATGAAATTAAGCTTGATAGAAGCTTTCATAACTGTAAAGAAGAAAACAAATAAAGCACTTAGTGGCACACATTTACGTGTCTAAAATACACAACAGAATTTTCACTCACGCTTTAAAGGGACAAAAAACTGAAATGCATATTCATTTCAATTTTTTAAACAAGAATTTTTCCTAATACACTTGTATACGCAAAAAAACAAACAAAACATTTTATAGTAAAGCAAAGCCTGGAAACACCAATCTATTCGATTTCAAATCTTTGGAACACTTGGACATGGTTATACATGGTAATTCAGTTACCCAGTCATATTATACCACCTTGTGCCCACTGGCGTTCTGAGGCTGAGTTAACATAGTTGTCAATAATTGGCAGTTATAAGATGTTAAAAATATTGCTTCACAAAATCCCACATTGGCTTTCGGTTAACACACATTTAAGATACTTTTGCATTACATTTTACCAGCTTGTGAAAAAAACTCAGCAGGTGATAACTGGCCTTTTTGATATATTTGTCTGTATTTCAAAATGTTTTGTAAAATTTCTATTATATTGTGCATGTACAAAACACAATAATAAATAGCCATAGACACCATTTTGTATATATAGAAAAATATATGGTTTAGATTAATATATGGTTTAGATTTGCTTGAGTGCTAATTTATTATAACAAAAGTTCCAGTAGATGTTAATAGGAATGAAAATCCTTTAAAATTTGGTAATCAAATGTTATTTCCGTTTTTCAAATATTATCTTTGTTTTTGAATGTTCATTATTAGATCAAATATCAATTGGTGATAAAAGTAAATTGGAAAGTTGTTTAAAATTACATGCCCTATCTGAATAATGAAAGTTTTTGTTTGGACTTGACTGTCCCTTTAAATATATATGACTTATGTTTTGATATGCATATTT